>NC_091454.1:217071306-217356306 GCF_027789765.1 Dendropsophus ebraccatus | reverse complement strand
GTGATCGGCCGGTCCAGGGGGGTTTGGAAGTCCTTGATTGC
Source organism: Dendropsophus ebraccatus (assembly GCF_027789765.1). Taxonomy (NCBI): domain Eukaryota; kingdom Metazoa; phylum Chordata; class Amphibia; order Anura; family Hylidae; genus Dendropsophus; species Dendropsophus ebraccatus. The sequence continues at coordinate 217,356,265 of NC_091454.1, read as the reverse complement.
CTCTTCCATGTGCCTCAGTTTTGTGGTGATTTCTTTTTGTTCCTGGGTTTGCTCTTCTTCAAGGATTTTTTGGTAGAGGTCCCTAAAGTAGTTGAGCCAGATGGTGCCATTTTGTATATGGAGAGAGTTTTTCTTGGGCTTTGTGCCGATACGATACCATGTCTCCCAAAATGAGTTGTCCTGGAGGGAGTCCTCCAGCTGGTGGATCTTATGGGAGAGGTAGCTTTGTTTTTTCTCTCTCAGGGTTCACTATCATCTATCTATCTATCTATCTATCTATCCAGCAGATAATCTACAGCACTCAAAATTAGAACAAGAAAAACCTGTGAATTTATTCCATCAAAAATCTTCAGCAATAAAGTGCAGCACACAGAATACCAAAGTGTGACATTTCATCGAATAGACTTCGCCATCTTCAAGCACGTTACGTGAACATAATACTGGATTTAAATACGGGTGTACTAATAATTCAAGAACAATCATTAATTCAAACAAGTGTCTATCATGTGTCAAAGTTCACTGTGATAATCATGTCCAATAACCCCATAGGGTCCGCCAGTAAGTGATAGGGAGTGGTACTCTATAAGCAAGAGTCCAACTCATGACACTGATAGTGTTTGTGCATAATACAAAAAGATACAAGTAACTTGTCAGATATTAAAGTCCATTTATAATAGCAGTATATACAATTCCATTCTGTTTGTGCATGTGTGTGTGTGCGTGTGTTAATTGGAGACAGCATATCTATAAGACCATAGATGAGGGCAGGGCCCAAGCTAAGCATTCACTTCGGGGCCTGTGAACCTTTAGTGACGCCCCTGACTTTGACCCTGATATTTTTGGTTCCAGTTTCTTTGCCATGTTGTTATTGGCTTCACCTTTAAGAGAGATAACATTTACAGCTTTGCTATCTATTCCTCATGGAGACGTTCTTCCAAAGTTGTGAAAGGCGCAATAACTGCGTCTCCACCCACAATAAATCTTTTCTATATGATACATTTAGGTTCATCTAGAGATAGCTGTTTCATAGTTCAGTCATGTTTTGAAGCCTCCGATGATGTCATCATGTGTCATTTATAACATCGGTGTCGTCTTTTATGTTTCGGGGGCAGGAGGTTGTATCTTACAGGTGCTGATGCTTTGGGTAAATGACCTCCCTACGGGACTGCAAGTTGTGTACTTACACTGTCCTCACGTGATTTGGTTATACTTATGACACATGTATTATTTTTTGGTTGGTTTTTGGTTTTTAGGGACAATCATACAAAAGGCAGGGACAGTGTCTACCAATCAGCTTAGAGTGCACCCCCATATTTTATATCATAAACCAGGTATGATTCCCTCCTGAGCCAGGTACTGTTTGAGTACTTTTGTAAGAGGCAATTTAGGATTAATAAAAGTTTATGTGGTGCAATTATTTTTTTATACAAGTGGGTTACGAGCACCCCTTATTTGTTTCAAAGCTCTGCCGATGACTGTGGCATTCCAGGTGGGGAATCAGTTTCCACCAATGCGATCGCAGGAATCCAATCCATTATACTTACAAAGCATGATGCTTTTCAAGTGCAGATAACATTAATCAATGCAGTACTTATGCACTGCATTGATCCCTAGGAGTATTCATGACATTTCTCATAGAAGCCCTCTAGGAGAACTACAAAAGTGTAATGAAAAAAAAAAAAAAAAAAAAAATAAAAAAAAAAAAAAAAATATATATATATATATATATATATATATATATATATGTAAATTAATCCATCCCCATTCAGATAGCCATTGTTTGTATATAAAAATCATAGAGGTGGCAACTCCATTCATAAAATAGGATGGGGTTATTAACAATCATCTCCATGGATTGGGACTACATTTTTAGTGGCTTTCTAGAATTGCCTAGTGTCCATGGTCAAGTTAAAATAATTCACCTAGGAGAACCATCGAATATATTATGTGTCTTTTATGACTTCATGCATTTGCTTTTCTGACATCTATGTTCATGTTATCTAAGGCCAACTTAGGATTTTTTGTATATAGCAGTATGTGTATATTTTATGCATTCAATTTGTTCTGGCATGAAGTATTGCATAGCCCCCTTACTGGTCCTAACCCTACCTCTATAAGTGGTGGTCCACTATATTAGGTGTATATATATTTTCTTTCCATTAGTACCTGCTATAATGGCTAATTGTTTTATTAGGTATATATTTATCCTGGTTTCTATAATAGCTGTACTTATGGTAGGCAACATGGTGGCTCAGTTCTGTAGCCTTTTTGTGCTGGGGTTCTGGGTTCAAATCCCACCACGGGCAACATCTGCAGGGAGTTTGTATGTTCTCCCTGTGTTTGAGTGGGTTTCCTCCGGGTACTTTGCTTTCTTCCCACACTTGAAACATACAGATCAGAGATTAAAGACTGTGAGCCCTAATGTGTACAGGGACCAAATTGGCAAGTTATATGAAGCGCTGCGGAACCAGTTGGTTCTATACAAATAAATAATTGTCATCAACATTTAATTGTGTGCCAGTGTGTAATGTGACTTCCTCTAGGCTTTGTTAATATTGCGAGATCCGAGATTTTGGTCAGGTGACCGGGTCAAAAGCAGGAGGATTTTACCCATATCTCGAGACCCAAGACTATAGACCGGGCTATGTGCAGCAAGATGGCACCCGCTGAAGATCCTATGATATGGACCATCACTGGCTGGGATCGGGAACCTAGCTAAGGTGATTTATATATATTACTCATGTATTTATTTGTGTGCATGCTCTTTATTACTCTACGTATGATATCAGTTGTATATTATGATCATGTGCCAGTAGCAAAGCTGTGCCATTAGAGTACAATGGTTCATGGCTATGACTTATTAAATGTAATGTACTTTTATGGGGGCAGAAGCGGTAAACAGACCAAATGCTGGAATCTGTATTCAATCAGGATGTAGCTAACGTCTCCTTCCTCTTGGATTTTAATAGGTTTCAACAAGACTGCAGACTTAGTCCATTTTATAACAGCTTTATTGACCACCATAAGATACACACCTTGTATAAGAAATAAATGAAATAAATATAAAAAAGATTAAATTAAATACTGTAATAAATAATTGACGGTGAAATGAACCATTGGGTAAAATTTGTTCTTTGCCCCGCCACGTCTTCCATTTCTCGTCTGGTGCCAACCTTGATGCCTTCTCATGGAAGCCTTCAGAGATGTGCCCAAGCTCTTCCACATTATATAAGATACCCTTCTCTGGGTAGAACGTCTATGGCTCCAATCATGTTAGGGAGACTGTTGGTCTTTTTGTCTTAATCTGGAAAATAATAGAGATAGAAGGGGAAGCTATAAAGAGTCTGTGTATGGAGGTTGGTGATGAGGTAACTAAACACAATTCATAGACTTTATGGGAATATTCCAGCCACTATGAACTTAGAGGACAGGTAACAAGTGTACGATCATGTAAACGAGATCACAATATCGCGAGAACAGCGACTCTTCTTACTGAATGGAGCGGTGGGTTGGCACATGCTCTATTCATTCCCTATAGATCTGCAAGAGACAGACAGCGAGTACAGCGCTCAGCTCTCTCCGGTGGTTCCATAGAGAAAGAATGGAGCTCTTCCCAACCCACCACTCCATTCATTGAGAAGAGTCTGGCCACCATTTCCAATATCATGGGGAGTCCCAGTGTTCAGGCTTTTTTCTGAAGCGCAAACAGAGCCATACTGTGTTTTGAACCCAGTCCTGGCTTTGGTTGAAAAAGACTGACAGAAACACTACGTGTGAACAAAGCTATAGTCTGAAAAATGACTTCCTTATTTTTCATTGCTTTAAAGGGGTAATGCAGCGCTCAGCAATTATTCACAGAATAACACACATTACAAAGTTATACAACTACGTAATATATGTTATGTGAATCGCCCCCTTCCCGTGTCCCCCAACCCCCGCACGTGTACCCGGAAGTGTGGTGCGCTATACATACCTGATCTAGGGCTGGGCGATATTGGCCTAAATCAATATCGCGGTTTATCGCATATGTAGCTGCGGTAACGATAATTGGACGATAACTATGACACGCCCCTTTGTAAGCCACGCCCCCTTTTACAAGCCACACCCACTTGGCCATACCAATCTATCTATCTCCTATGTATCTATTATCTATCTATCTCCTGCCTATCTATCTATCTATCTATCTATCTCCTTGATTGATCAATAGATAATAGATAGATAGGAAGGAGATAGACAGATGGATAGATAGATAGATAGATAGATAGATAGATAGATAGATAGATAGTAGATAGATAGATAGATAGATAGATAGATAGATAGATAGGAGATAGATAGGAGATAGATAGATAGATAGATAGATAGATAGATAGATAGGAGATAGATAGATAGATAGGAGATAGGAGATAGATAGATAGATAGATAGATAGGAGATAGGAGATAGATAGATAGATAGATAGATAGATAGATAGGAGATAGATAGATAGATAGGAGATAGATAGATAGATAGATAGGAGATAGGAGATAGATAGATAGATAGATAGATAGATAGATAGATAGATAGATAGATAGATAGATAGATAGATAGATAGATAGATAGGAGATAGATAGATAGATAGTAGATAGATAGATAGATAGGAGATAGATAGATAGATAGATAGATAGGAGATAGATAGGAGATAGATAGAAGAGAGATAGAGAGATAGATCTATCTATCTCTTCTATCCCTAGAAGAGATGCCAATTGCTTTGTAAATAAATCTACACCTTTTTACATTTATGTCGAAAACAGCGACGTTTCTGACCACAATCGTGGTCTTCTCTCAAGCCAAATGTTATTTGGCTTGAGAAAAGACCACGGTTGTGGTCAGAAACGTTGCTCTTTTTCTCATGGGTTGCTGAACAGGCTGGAGGAAGTCTTGTGTGCTGTGTGTGCAGGGACGCACAGACAGCACATACGGGACTGGCCGTGATGCTCTGAGAGGCCGGGCAGGTGGCGGGGGCGCTGGGACGTGCAGGCGGCCGGGCTGCTGAGAGAGGCATGTGCTGGCCGCGGGAACTGGCTGAGACGAGCAGGGGCGGTGTACAGTGCCGGATGGGTGACACGGGGCGCGCTGACACGCCAGGATGTTGGAGGATGCGGGGACGGGCGGGTGGCGGCTCCGTTGTGCTGTGCCGGGCGGGTGATGCGGGGCGCGCTCTGACACGCCAGGAGGTTGGAGGATGCGGGGACGGGCGGGTGGCGGCTCCGTTGTGCTGTGCCGGGCGGGTGATGCGGGGCGCGCTCTGACACGCCAGGAGGTTGGAGGATGCGGGGACGGGCGGGTGGCGGCTCCGTTGTGCTGTGCCGGGCGGGTGATGCGGGGCGCGCTCTGACACGCCAGGAGGTTGGAGGATGCGGGGACGGGCGGGTGGCGGCTCCGTTGTGCTGTGTCGGGCGGGTGATGCGGGGCGCGCTCTGACACGCCAGGAGGTTGGAGGATGCGGGGACGGGCGGGTGGCGGCTCCGTTGTGCTGTGCCGGGCGGGTGATGCGGGGCGCGCTCTGACACGCCAGGAGGTTGGAGGATGCGGGGACGGGCGGGTGGCGGCTCCGTTGTGCTGTGTCGGGCGGGTGATGCGGGGCGCGCTCTGACACGCCAGGAGGTTGGAGGATGCGGGGACGGGCGGGTGGCGGCTCCGTTGTGCTGTGCCGGGCGGGTGATGCGGGGCGCGCTCTGACACACAGTGGCAGTCTCCTATGTGTTGTCTGTGCGTCCCTGCATACACAGCACACAGACATCCTCCAACCTGTGCAGGGATCAGGGCTCAGACAGGGAGATGAAAGTGAAAATACCGCAGATACCGTCCTGGCAAAGTTGAGGTCGGTTAACCGACGCCAGTGACGGTATCGGTATTTTCACGGTATACCGCCCAGCCCTAACCTGATCCGTGTCGACAGACCCCGTCCGCCATCTTCTTCAAAGACATCATCTTCGGGAGGCCGGCTCGTCATCAGCTGCTCGCCCGCGATTGGCTGAGCACAGTTATGCTCAGCCAATCGCGGCTGAGCAGCTGATGATGCTGCAGAGGGGGGCTGGCATGCGGGACGGCTGCAGCGAGTCGGCCGGCCTCCTGAAGATTGCATCGACAGAAGACGGGGGTCGACACGCGTCAGGTATGTATATCGCACCACACTTCCGGTACACGTACGGGGGTGGGCAGACACGGGAAGGGGGCGATTCACAGACATAACATACAATACAATACACTTTGTAATGTGTGTTATTCTGTGAATAATTGCTGAGCGCCGCACTATCCCTTTTACTTGTTTGCCTTTTCTAGTCCCAAAAGTATGGGACAGGTCTGGGGTTCATTATATGTGCAGTGTCTCAAAGTCTCAAGAAGTAAATCCGTATTATTACAACCTGGCAATAGTTTTATAACTCAAGGAATGTAAGAGTGAAATGTGGGGAGCAAACTTTACCTTAAGTGACGGATCTATTTTGTCCAATGTAGGTCTGAAGGTCCTTTCCGCAGATCCGCTGCTAGATGAACCTGTAGGGGAATAGCCATAAAGATATGAGTTACAGCTGCCGTATCTCTTATTACTGTCTTCCTTATCTTATCGCTGGTCCTCAACGTTGTTGTTCTGTACAATAGTCACAATATCTAATCCTTCAGATGTCGTAAAATATAAATTAGGTATTTACAAGAAACAAAAATTAAGTTAATAAAGTAAAATTGCTACTGGTTCCATGACAATAGAATAAGATGTTGCCTATGGTTCATACACCTTCAATAGCTGACAGCTGTTCCTGTCATCCTCCCCATACGTAAACCAGTCTATCAGGGAACTTCAATACTCTGATCCTTCTATCTCCCAACAACATCTATTAGGAGAGTTGGGAGACCACCTTCCAAATCAGTTGGTTGATCACCATCCCATTGAAATTTGCAGGTTTGGACAACTTTTCTCTTACGTTAACATTTTGCCCCTTCTAGCTTCTTGGTTTGATCATTGTATCTTGATCCTCACGGTAGTTTATCGAGGTCTTAATCTCCCTGTATTAACCCAATAAAATGCTCCCCAGATAGTATCATATGAAGTCATACATCACCCACAATGCTATCAATTAAAATCTTTTCATGAGCTCCAGATATTTCTGAATCTTCACCATGTTGGGTTAAGGGAGGTAGGCCGCAGGGGTAGTTCCAAAATAATAAATCCCCGCCATAGTCTCTTGCTTTGGAGAACCTGTCCTATCTTATATAACAGAGACAACCCATTGACTTGGAAGAGCAAGGTGTAATACTTTTTCCTGTGGGGGTGCTGCAGGAAAGCTTGCTGCCAGGTTTCCCCACAGATTATAGCCCATTTTGTGATTTAGTGATGGGACCCCATTATATATATATATATATATATATATATATATATATATATATATATATATATATATAAAAAGGGGTGGGGAGCAAATATGTATATACAGTATGGTTCTCATGATATTTACTTTAATGGACTCTTTTTATTTCTTATGAATATGTCAGGTAATGTAACACCTACCTGTATCTTGTTGGTTGTTCTGAATGCCAGTGAAGTCGATGGAGGAATTCTCATCTTCCCAAACACTATCAGGGTCAGCATTAAATCGCTCTCTGCTCACTTCCCTACAGAATAAGAAGAAGCAGACCAGTTACTATGAGATATAAAATCATAGTATCTATAGATATTTATCTCCTGTTGGGAGACTATTTGACCCATTTGGACTGGTAAATGAGTATATTTGAGCTACTGGTTGTATTCTTTGTATAGAATGCTTTATATTGGCTAGGGCCCAATGGGAAAAACCACATGATTACACTACTAGACATAAAAGAACACAATAAATGTGTTAGACGTAAGGTTCAGCTACTTCTACTACCAAGCAAGAAGAAAAATTGCCAGTAAGGAGCATTAATTTGTGGCAAAATCCATTCTTAATAATGCAATGGGACAGCCACTAGGGTTCCTAGAAGGGAAGTGGCCCATAGCAAAGATTAAAGTGGGGCTTCTCTTGTGGTGTCTGGTGTTTGTTTCTCCTTCTTTTCCCTTACCATTGGACCAATACCCGACGTTTTTCTGGAGACACCAGTTCTTTACAACCTAATAGCAAAGATGGTGGGACCAACCATAGCTAAGCCTCCCTCTGTCTCTCCTGCTATGGCGCGTATACCCTAAGATTGTAATTACTTCTTCTAGTTTAACACCTAGCTTCCATTAGTGCAGTGCACATAGTATTGTAGCCAGAGGCAAGAGCTGATGTGCCACAAATGGAGACAAACTAGTCTTTTTTACTGCCAGGCAAAGAAGCAACATGATCAGGTGGTGGCTGGCCACAGCAGCTCATGGACTGGGACTATACTGGGACTAATGGAATGAAGCACTAAGAGGAATATTTATTGATATACTTCTGTATATATAACATCTCACCGTTTAATCCTTCTCCATCGTCTCAACTGGAAGAATCCCATAATAAGAAGACCTATTACCAAGACGCCGATGGCTGCCCCAAGTCCTCCGAAGAGAGCTGTCTTAGCCATCTTGCCTTTGCAGTCCCCAGAGGCATAAATGTATTGATCTGTGTTGGGACAGCTGTACAAAAACACAACAACATAATGTGTAAAAATTTTATAATCATATAATATATTGCAAACTGTTCAAGGAAACAAGAATAATTTTTTTATAGTTGTTCAGGGTCAAGGCTATAAAGGTGCCAGAGGTAATATTTCCATTCTGCTGCCTAAGAGAGTCCATAAGCCCTATGACTGATTTTACATTGGGGCTCAAAAAACACCAGCAGCAGCTGAGGAGAATGTGACTGCAACTCAGCTCTATTTATGTCAATGGGGCTAAAATGGCTAAGAGGCAATACCAAATACAACCCATGTGGTGGCACTGTGTCTGGGAGAAATTAGCCATGTGTTTCTAAGGGGTCATTTACATGTCCGTAGAATTCCGTCCATAGACGAACGGTGTTCTGCGGACTGGACCTGGGAGCTCCCAGCATCATGATTAATAATGATGTTTAGAGATCCTAAACAGTACAGACGTGTGAATGACCCCTAACTCTTTAAATGTGGTTATGACATCACTGCATGACCCACCTGCAGCTTGCTCCGGTGTTTGGGAGGATGCGGCAGATGCCATCATGACAGTTTCGGTGATTTGGGGACCGTTCTTCACAGTCAGATAAGCAGGTCAGACCTGATTGTGTTAGGCTCGGAGAAAAGAAATTCTCAAAACTGTCTGGAATCAGGTTCCTGCAGAGTTCTGTCAAGTAAAAGTGGGGAATATTAGTGTCATCATGATCATCTTCATCTTCAACACCATCATCATCATTATCACCATTATTACCGGAATCATCAATTCCAACATCATGTTGTTAAGTAGAAAGTAAATGGTGGTCACTCACCCTCCATGGTTGGCACCGGATCTCTTGCTATTTTATAGCTTGCTCCATTAACACATAGGGGAACTGGAAAGATAAAAGTAAAGTGAATGCAATCTTCTGGTGGGGGACGCCCGCTGCCATACAGTGCTACATTACACTATTATCACTACACAATCTGGGGCAATGCTTTAGTGTTTCTGAACGGGTTCTTCGTGAATCTACATCGGTCTAAAGGAAATCTCATCCATGAATGGCCTGACTGGTACTTACATGTTCCTCCTGTACAGTTTTCAGTCTGCAGATTTTCCAACTGAGTTTCCACTCTTTGAAATACTATATCGTACATCTCATTGAGATCTACATCCATTATATATTCCACCTCTGCGATGACGTTATGATTCACAATGACGCTACCATTCCTGACAGAAAAACAAAATCATTTTTTAACAAGGATAAAGTTTCCTTTGGGTCTGGCATACAAAAACGTTCTTTTTTATTAAGAGTTTTATTTCAGTGTACTGTTTAACCCATAAGTCCTGGGGGTATCTGAGTACATCGAGCCATTGCTATAGGTGAAGCCTGGTTCTGAAGCCTGGTGACAGTATTGTCAAGATTAATAACATCAGGGTTCCAACAACACTTTATGACTCAAAGTCCGAAAAACAAGAGTCCTGTATGGATGTTCACCACAGGTCAGCAATCCTAGAAGCTGACACTATCACATCAAATATAGGCAGAGTCCAACAGCATCCAGATTAGTCTCTCAGAGCCTTATATACATATTTATGTACAAACACTTGAAGACTAATCTGGATGCTGTTGGACTCTGCCTATATTAGAAGTGTTGTCAAGATTGTCTGTCATGGGTCACATAATGTGTCATCATTACAAAATGTAGCAGGAAAAACAGAGAACTGCCCTTAAATTATTCAGGGTGAAAAAGTTTTCAAAAATTTACCAAAATGACCAGTGTAGATGATGTTCTCATGGCTACGATACAAACAAACACAGGAAATATAGAAAATATTACAATATATCCGTGTTACCTTATATCCAATATCTTCACATCTTTGTATCCTGGGACGTTCTTGTAAAGCAAAGCCATCTACAATAGATAATCAAATACAGAAATAAATATACTACTACTACTACTACTACTACTACTACTACTACTACTACTACTACTACTACTAATAATAATAATAATAATAATAATAATAATAATATATGCTTATTGAGGACTATAATTTATATCATTACAAAAAAAAAAGCTTACCTCTTTTTTGAAATTTGTTTCAAAGTCTCTATAATTGAGACTTAAGATGTCCTGGAAATTTACATTGTAGATTTTATTCACAAATCTCAGCTCCACATTTACCGTAACATTTACTTGCGGTCCTGTATAGATGAAATGCAGAGAAAACTCATTTACAGTAGCTATTTTTTTCATACATATAAATTTTAATATTTTTGATTACCAATTGCAAACTTTTAGACTAGACCCTAAAACAGGGTGTTGGGTTTACAGATTATTTTTTAATCTTGGTTTACATATTAGGTAAGAAGGACAGATACTTACCAAGTTCTATTCTCCCCGAGATGAACTCGCAGCGGTCACCATAAAAATTTGCGGCACAGACACATATTTCACCATTGAAGCGGCCTCCATTCTGACATTGTACTGGGAAGTAGATAACATTACAGTGACTTATTGTAGAAGGATTACAAGGCTGATAACTACAAATAGCAAGAAGAATAAATTTATTATATTAGTGGTGAGTCACAAAAGGAACATGTAGTAGAAAGGACTACTAGACCTTCTACACGTAGACTTAGATGACCATGACATTTTGTTCATGGTTGGTCTGTGAAGGTTGCCATCTGGGAACAACCAGACCGTAAGTAAAAAAATAAAAACTTATTAAACGATGTCTGCCATGATCTCTGGCTTCCTTCCAGGAGATCTCTTATTTGGCATCAATGACTTTTATCTACTAGACCTAACAACATGGCAGATGAACATTCTGACAGATACCCGCCATCAGTATACATCTGCCACATTAAATATAAAGAAGACTCTTACATGGTGGATTGGGATTGGTTGGGGTGGGCTTTGGTTCCACAGAAGAAGGTGGCATATCTCCAGATCCCTCTGATGTTGTAAACCCGTCACCAGATCCTTCAGGAATGCTGGTGGTTTGTAGAGGGGGCCCCGGTGTTGAGAACCCCAGATCCCCAGATCCGATCTCTGCATACAAGTCTATGTTCCTGTTCAGTCTGGGTTTTCTCAGAATTTTGCTGTATGTAACCTTTCTCTCCTCTAGGATCATGATGGTTTGGCTTACAGGGGGGTTTTGTTTCTTCATTATGCCCTTCCGTAAGAAGTTTCCAGCTTTGGTTCTTTGTACAGATAACTCTCCAGACTGCGGGCTGTTTTTAGATCTTCCTAATACTAAGGACATAAAATATAAGGTTATTAGTAAAGTATTTTAGTTCTATTTTATATCTTCTATTAAACCTTTCAACAAATGGTAAAATGTTCTTTAGCTAAAAACTAGAGATGAGCGAACCGGGTTCGAGTTCTAGTCCATCCGAACCCGATCGTTCGGCATTTGATTAGCGGTGGCTGCTGAACTTGGATAAAGCCCTTAGGTTATGTGAAAAACATGGATATAGTCATTGGCTGTATCCATGTTTTCCAGACAACCTTAGAGCTTTATCCAAGTTCAGCAGCCCCAGCTAATCAAATGCTGGATGAACTCGAACCCGAACCCGGTTTGCTCATTTCTACCAAAAACCAGTGTGTAAAATGCCTGTATTTAGTAAATCTGCACCAAAGTGTCTCCTGCTAGTACCCCTACTTCTAAACATCATTGAGGAATCACCTTGTGTCGCCACATAGTGGTATATAGCAACTCTGTTACTCCCCTGCCCATGACTTTGGACTTAGGACCCTATTACACCTCTCCACACTCCCCCGGGATTCTCCATTGGCCATGTAATATTGTGCCGTGTAATACCATCCAGACGGTGCCCAAGTATTCACAGCATGACCCCAAGTAATGTAAAAAAAATAAATAAATAAGAAAAGTTTCACAACAAATTCTACACCAAAAATTACCAGCAGCTTGCAAGGTGAACCCAACCACGACCATGAAGACCAAGGATCTCATCTTGACTTGACTTGATCTCATCTTGGACTTGTCCTCTCTCAACAGGACTACTTACACATATGAGAGGGTGGGATGAAAAATGACCTTATTTTATACTATGGCCAGCACACGTGATCTGTCCCATATGCTATACACTAACGTTCCTTTTACGTACTGTAGTTTATAACATGTCTGTATTACACGATTTCAAGGTCTCAGTGACATAAAACACAACTCGTCAACTGCTAGATAGATGGGAAACCATGAACTTCCCGGGCGCCATAAACCTCCCTGATAGTGCCATATACCTCCTACTGTGCGTCATGTCCTCAGGGCACTTTGTTTACTGTCAATTTTTGTTACCTTGCATATACGTGATTCTCCTGAATTATTTGCGCAATAATTATCAGTGTTTTTTCCGATGATGTCACATTTCACATCATTTTTCTTAAATACTTATTTAGGGTGCGTTCACACCTACCGGATCCGCAGCAGATTTTCATGCTGCGAGTTTGCAGCGAAATCAGCTGCGGATCCTGTACTGTGAAACTCAATGTGTCCCATACACGCTGCCTGCATGGGACCCGGCCGCTTTAACCCCTGCACCGCCGCCGTCCGCCCGCAGCTTACAGCCCGGCCCCCTTAAACCCTCGCACCGCCCGCACACCTGATTGCCACCCCAGCCCCCCCGCACACCTGATCGCCGCCGTGGCCCCCGCGCACGCCCTATCGCAGCCCCGGCCCCGAGCATACATCACCTGTTCGGGCCGTGGCTGTGTGATGCTCCTGGCTCCCCTCGCTGCCCATCAGCATCAGTGCGGCCGTGCAGGAGCCGGGAGCATCACACAGCCACGGCCCGAGCAGGTGATGTATGCTCGGGGCCAGGTCTGCGATCGGGCGCGCAGGGGGGGGGGGGCGGGACAGAGATCGAGCATGCAGGGGGCGCGGCAGCGATCGGGCGTGCAGGTGCTGCAGGGGTTTAAGGGGGCTGGGGCTGTAAGCTGCGGGCGGCGGCGCAGGGGTTGAAGGGGCCGGGTGCCATGCAGGCGGCGGATCCGCTGCGTGTATGGGACCTATTGAGCTTCACAGTACAGGATCTGCAGCTGATTTTGCTGCAAACTTGCAGCATGAAAATCTGCTGCGCATCCGGTAGGTGTGAATGCACCCTAAAGAGATTATCTAGCATTGAAAAAAGCACAGTTGCTTTAACCATCAGTTTGCTCCCCCGCTGTCCTCCTTCTCAGGTCTCTGATGTCCCCCATATCCACCAAAATTTTTCTCAGCCAATCACTGGCTGAGGTGGGAAAGTGCTACAGCCAGTGATTGGCTGAGTGGGCTGTCACTCTTGTCTCCAGGACACTGGGAAAGTGCGGACAGGTAAGTATAGATGAGCAAACTTTTTTAATCATTGTCATTAGTTATCCAATCCTTTTTTTTTCATTGACTATCAGTTGTTTAACATGACAGATGGAGTAGCACTGCAAGATGCGTTCTTCCACCCTTCATGTCCGGCGATCCACCATGCACATTTAAGCGCCTGTTTGAACTGTCCCATCAACATCAGCTTCCCTCGGGCACTCTCTGAATGTGCTGGATGAAAAGTTAGCCAGACCGCCAGATATATATGAAGGGGGTACCTCTATGATCTCTCCAGCATTAGATGGAACTTTATAGTTGTGAGTATCCCTCTATTACAAGTTACGCAACTGTAGCCAATTTTGTAAAAAAAAAAAAACCCTCAACAGAGTGCCATGCATATAGAACAGACCCCCTCTCTTGGTAGCCCCCTAGCCCTGTCTTAAAGTGTCGCTGTCATTATGACTTTCAAAATCTAAATCAACAGTAGATGTGAAATAAAGCAAGTTTGCAATATACATTCATTATTATTATTTTTTTCTATCATGCTGTAAAAAAGCTGAACTTACCAGAAATCCAGGTCCAGTCTCCTGAAGGCAGCTATATAACTGCTATACTTACTGTATCCAGGTCCAGTCTCCTGAAGGCAGCTATATAACAGCTATACTTACTGTATCCAGGTCCAGTCTCCTGAAGGCAGCTATATAACAGCTATACTTACTGTATCCAGGTTCAGTCTCCTGAAGGCAGCTATATAACAGCTGAACTTACTGTATCCAGGTCCAGTCTCCTGAAGGCAGCTATATACCAACTATACTTTCTCTATCCAGGTCCAGTCTCCTGAAGGCAGCTATATACCATCTATACTTACTGTACCCAGGTCCAGTCTCCTGAAGGCAGCTATATACCAGCTATACTTACTGTATCCAGGGCCAGTCTCCTGAAGACAGCTATATAACAGCTATACTTACTGTATCCGGTCCAGTCTCCTGAAGGCAGCTATATAACAGCTATACTTACTGTATCCAGGCACAGTCTCCTGAAGACAGCTATATAACAGCTATACTTACTGTATCCAGGTCCAGTCTCCTGAAGGCAGCTATATAACAGCTATACTTACTGTATACAGGTCCAGTCTCCTGAAGGCAGCTATATAACAGCTATACTTACTGTATCCAGGTCCAGTCTCCTGAAGGCAGCTATATAATAGCTATACTTAATGTACCCAGGCCCAGTCTCCTGAAGGCAGCTATATAACAGCTATACTTACTGTACCCAGGCCCAGTCTCCTGAAGGCAGCTATATAACAGCTATACTTACTGTATCCAGGTCCAGTCTCCTAAGGACAGCTATATAACAGCTATACTTACTGTATCCAGGTCCAGTCTCCTGAAGGCAGCTATATAACAGCTATACTTACTGTACCCAGGCCCAGTCTCCTGAAGGCAGCTATATAACAGCTATACTTACTGTATACAGGTCCAGTCTCCTGAAGGCAGCTATATACCAGCTATACTTTCTGTATCAAGGCCCAGTCTCCTGAAGGCAGCTATATACCAGCTATACTTTCTGTATCCAGGTCCAGTCTCCTAAAGGCAGCTATATAACAGCTATACTTACTGTATCCAGGTCCAGTCTCCTAAAGGCAGCTATATAATAGCTATGCGGTTCAGGGAAGAAACAGAGTGCTGCACCTCACACCTATGGCTGATACTAGTGCCGCTAGGCTAAATAAAAAACACATCAGAATTTTGTGTATGAATTGATCAAGCCATACTGCCCCATGTACCTCGTGCCGGTATCTGATACACATGGGTCCCTACACTAAGTCCACACCGTGCCAGTCAGTGGCCACCAACCCCGCAGGCGTGCACAGCCAGGGAACGGGGGCCGTCCCATGGCCCCCGTTCCCTGGCTGTGCACGCCTGCGGGGTTGGTGGCCACTGACTGGCACGGTGTGGACTTAGTGTAGGGACCCATGTGTATCAGATACCGGCACGAGGTACATGGGGCAGTATGGCTTGATCAATTCATACACAAAATTCTGATGTGTTTTTTATTTAGCCGAGCGGCACTAGTATCAGCCATAGGTGTGAGGTGCAACACTCTGTTTCTTCCCTGAACCGCTATATAATAGCTATACTTACTATATCCAGGTCCAGTCTCCTGAAGGCAGCTATATAACAGCTATACTTACTGTATACAGGTCCAGTCTCCTGAAGGCAGCTATATACCAGCTATACTTTCTGTATCAAGACCCAGTCTCCTGAAGGCAGCTGTATACCAGATATACTTTCTGTATCCAGGTCCAGTCTCCTAAAGGCAGCTATATAACAGCTATACTTACTGTATCCAGGTCCAGTCTCCTGAAGGCAGCTATATAACAGCTATACTTACTGTATCCAGGTCCAGTCTCCTAAAGGCAGCTATATAACAGCTATACTTACTGTATCCAGATCCAGTCTCCTAAAGGCAGATTTTTAGACTTGTGCTAGTTGAAAAAAAGAGACTAAACATAGGAATTCCGGCCAGAACAGAGAGTCACGGCTCAATGTGTCCATCACTCACATGACTGCCTTCTCTCTGTGAGCACTCGGATGGCCTGGGATACACAGGACTTCCTTTTTTCTGACTGTTTTTTGAGGGGGGGGGGGGGGGGGGGAAACAGTCAGAAAACAGGAAGTGCAGTGTTTTCCATGATAACTAAAAAAAATTAAAATAATAATAAATATATATTTCAAACTTGCTTTATATCACAACTACAGTTGATTTAGATTTTAAAAGTTATAACAACAGGTACACTTTAAGTTTCCTATTAAAAGCCTTTTAATGCAGTATAACTACCTCTCAGGAGCAAGGAAGAAGGTTCCTTTAAGAACTTGCCAAGTACACTTATTTGCTGTCTAAGTTACATTAGACTGTTTATCCTGTACCAGTGCACCGCCAAGGGGACACCAGGTAATAACTTTTAAGAGGTTTGTGCTGGGAGCTAGGGAAGGCTTATACCACACGGAGCCCCATGACAAGTGCCGCAGTGGTACCGCACCATCAGTTATTGCAAAGACCACCAAGCATCCCTGTGTTACCAGAAAGAGCCTGTCTACCCAATCTAGTATCTGTTCACAGTCCCCAGGAGAAGATAAACAGCTTCATCCCTATTGCCAGCTTAGTGCATTGTGGTAAGAGGAAGAAAGCAGAATTCTAAATTTAGCTCTGAATGCAAAAGGAGAAGATAATAAAAGCAAATATTTGGCCTTTTTTTTTGCTTTGCCGTATTTATAGATGACTTGTTTTTAGTCACTAGGGATTGTCTAAGCCTTGCTTCATGTACATTTATAGCTCCTGGGTTATAGCACACAGCTTATTAGTTTATTATCACCATAAAAACTAGCAGCTATTAGTATCTTTTATGGTGATGACAGAGGAAATACACCTGTCTGAGATGTGATTGTTCTACATGGAAGCTATGAGGAAGCTACATGTTCCTTGGGCTTCTGCTTCCTCCTGTGGATCAGGGACCCTATTGTTCAAATAGTCTTGAGAAGATCAGTAAATAATAGTGATGAGCGAGTACTAAAATGCTCAGATGCTAGTTACTCGAGCCGAGTATTTCCCGATACTCGAGTGCTCGTTTCGCGTAACAAACCCCATTGAAGTCAATGAGAGACTCGAGCATTTTTTGAGGGGACTCAAGTTCGGTAGAGAGAAGGTCGTGTGAAAACCTGTCAACCTCAGAGATTGATGGAAACACAACGGAAATGGACAGGAAACAGCAGGGGCAGCATGTATGCATGCCTCTGAGGCTGCCTAATGGCACCATTATGCCTAATTCTGTGCAACAGCCTGGTTAAAACAGAGGTAGGCATAGGGACCACCCAAAAACTCAGCCTGACACAGCATGGCAGTGAGAACAAAGGGAACCATTAAAACAGAGGCAGCTTATCATGAACCACCCAAAAATTTAGCCTGACACAGCATAACGGTGAGGACAGAGTCAACAAGGTAACCAACATGGAGGCCAGGCAGGAGCAACAGTAACCAACATGGAGGCCAGGCCGGAGCAACAGTAGTTAACATGGAGGCCAGGCAGGATCAGCAGTAGCCAACATGGAGGCAAGGGCAGGCACACCAGTAGTCAGCAGTAGTCAACATGGATGCCAGTTAAGGGCCAGCAAAAAGTAGGCAAGGGCAGGCACACCTAGTGAGGCTCCCTAAAACTAGGCCTTGAACACACAGAGAGCCATTTCAAGTGAGTGAGGAAGCTAGTGAGGCTCCCCAAAACCAGGCCAGACACAGCATGGCATTCAGCACACAGAGAGCCATTACAAGTGAGTGAGGAAGCTAGTGAGGCTCTCCAAAACTAGTCCAGACACAGCATGGCATTCAGCACACAGAGAGCCATTACAAGTGAGTGAGGAAGATAGTGAGCCTCCCAAAAATTAGGCCAGACAAAGAGAGCCATTACAAGTGAGTCCACCCAAAAATTGGAGTGAGTCCAGGGGCTGGGATATGTAGTGGTCATGAACCCGGGTACTGACAGCTAACTGGCTAGGCCGGGGGTGGTGAGGCCCCAGCCACGGCTACACAAAAAAAATAAAATAAAACAGCAGGCTGGTTGGCGGGGACGCGATCGTCGGGCCCCCGGCAACCAGTCCCACTCCTCCGCAGACGTAGTGTGACATCAGAGCATGGCAGTCAGGGCCGGTTTTAGACTAGATGTGGCCCTGGGCAAAGTTAAAGGTGGGGCCCCAAATGCTGAAATATTTTAGCAACAATTTAAGGTCCCCATACATGTTACTCTTTTGTTGGTGGTACCTGTTGCTCCTGGTGGATTTGGCCATCAGCGTAAGGTGTATGGGGCTCTCTGGACAGTCCTCTGACAGATGATATCAGTGGACATAGGGGGTCGAGCTTGATGGAAAATCAACGCCCAACCTCTTTGTTCTCAGAGAGATAAGCCGGCATCAGATCTGTATGGCTATGGCTTTCCCTTCTCATAGAGAACACAGGAACACTCAGATGTGCCAAATTTCTGTGTATGGGGAGGACGGGACCGGATGGGACAGATAATTGTCAGCTGAAGGATTGTTCAGCCAGCAGTTATTGGAAGTGTACGGCCACTTTTAAGGCCGTATTACACGGCCTGATATTCCGCAGAAGCGAGCGCCAATCTGGTAGAATGGAGCTCGCTTAGAGAGCCTACTACATGGCTCTTTTATGATGCAGCAAAAGCTATGGAGGAGATTTATCAAACTGGTGTAAAGAAGAATTGGCTCAGTTGCCCCTAGCAACCAATCAGATTCCACCTACTTAGAATGTGAGTAATGAAAGGTGGAATCTGATTGGTTGCTAGGGGCAACTGAGCCAGTTTCATTTTACACCATCTTTGATAAATTTCCCCCCCTATGTGTATATATACAGTATATCATTAGTGATGTGTGTGCAATCCTTGCTGTATATAGTAAACAATAAAGATATATACTACCTGATTAAGGTCCCCCGGTGTCCTCAGGCCTTGTCTGTGATATATACTACCTGATCATGTTCCCCAGTGTCCTCTCAGAGCGATAGCGTCCTGATTCGGACAATTTTCGCTCCATGTATTAGGGCCCTTACTCAGTTCAGAAGGTTACATGCCGGGACTGCCGCTATATGCCAGGACTGCCGCTACATGTCAGGACTGCAGCTACATTATGGGTCTGCCGCTACATGTCGGGACTGCCGCTACATGTCAGGACTGCCGCTACATGTCAGGACTGCCGCTACATGCCGGGACTGCCGCTACATGCCGGGACTGCCCCTACATTATGGGACTGCCCCTATATTATGGGACTGCCGCTACATTCTGGGACTGCCGCTACATTATGGGACTGCCCCTACATGCCAGGACTGCCGCTAAATGCCAGGACTGCCCCTACATGTCAGGACCACCGCTACATTCTGGGACTGCCCCTACATGTCAGGACTGCCACTAGTGGTGTAAACACAAGAACTATTTATATGAATTGCATTAAAAAAATAAAATAAAAAAATCACTATAATCAGGACCAAATATTACCTCCATACCGTTATTGAAGAAAACACACTATATATAGGCTAATATTACCACCATAAAGTGACCGCCCCATAATGACTTTATATACACTATATACAGACCAATATTACCGCCATAGAGTGACCACCGCATGACTCTTTATATACATTATATACAGACCAATATTACCGCTATAGACTGACCACTGTATAATGAATGACTCTATATACACTGTATACAGACCAATATTATGTGTCTGTAACTCTATGGCTGTACTTTTGGTCTGTATATAGTTTATATATAGAGTCATTATGTGGTGGTCACTGTATGGCGGCAATTTGGCAATATCATTATGTGGTGGTCAATCTATGGCAGTAATGACTATATATACACTATATACCGACCAATATTAATGCCAAAGAGTGACCACCGCATAATGACACTTTATACAGACCAATATTATTGCCAAAGAGTGACCACTGCATAATGACACTTTATACAGACCAATATTATTGCCAAAGAGTGACCACCGCATAATGGCTCTATATACAGACCAATATTACCGCCATAGACTGACCACCACATAATAACTCTATATACAGACCAATATTACTGCCATACAGTGACCACCACATAACTCTATATACACACTATATACAGACCAATATTACCGCCATAGAGTGACCGCCACATAACTCTATATACACACTATATACAGACCAATATTACCGCCATAGAGTGACCGCCACATAACTCTATATACACACTATATACAGACCAATATTACCGCCATAGATTGACCACTGCATAATGACTCTGTATCCAGACCAATATTATGTGGCGATCACTCTATGGCTGTACTATTGGTCTGTATATAGTGTATATAGTCATTATGTGGTGGTCACTGTATGGCGGTAATATTGGTCTGTATATAGTGTCATTATGTGGTAGTCAATCTATGGCAGTAATGACTATATATACACTATATACAGAGCAATATTAATGCCAAAGAGTGACCGCCACATAATGACTCTATATACAGACCAATATTACCGCCATACAGTGACCACCACCTAAGGACTGAATACCACCTTATTTTTTTTTCTCACCGTATTGCCTTATATACATAGGAGCTGCAGCCAATCAGCGGCCTCAGTGGTCACCTGCAGCAATTACATAGGACTGATGAGGCCAGAGAATGGCTGCAGCTCCTATATACAGTCTATTCACCTCAACACTTGGAGTCAGCAGTGCTAATACACACACACCATTGTATATATATATATATATATATATATATATACATATATACACACACCATTATATATATATATATATATATATACACACCATTATATATATATATATATATATATATATATATACACACACACACACACCATTTTATATATATATATATATATATATATATATATATACACACACACCATTATATATATATATATATATATATATAAAAAAATTGAACACGAGGACGGCACTCCAGTAGTGTATAGTGAGGATTTATTCACCCAATCACAAACAGATATATATATATATATATATATATATATACACACACAGCATTATATATATATATATATATATATATACACACACACACACACACACACACACATCCATGAAAACACATTATACAGATACAAACCATCCAGTCCACACACTATACACAGGACATGTAACACACACTACATTCATCCATTATACACTTACATTCATACACATTACACACTACATATACAGTATACTTACCCCCTCTAGCATGCTGGGTGTAGTGGTACATCCCCCTCATGTACCTTGCAGCAGCAGCAGGCTGTCATCCTCACCCGGCAGCCCTCTCCTCCATCGTCCCGACAGCTCCACACCAGAGGAGGAAGTCACGTGCAGAGAGGAGCTGGAGGGAGGGGGAGGGGGAGCTACACACACGGAGCAGACACCAGCCCAGCGTCCTGCAGCCTCTGCGTGACCCCTGATGGCAGCAGCCAGGGATCACTGCCAGACGCTGCAGGACGCTGCCTGTGCTCTCCTCTCCTACTGGAACTGCGTTAGGGGGCCCCTGGGGGATGGGGGCCCTGGGCATTTGCCCTGCTTGCCCCCCCCTAACGCCGGCCATGATGGCAGTGAGGACACAGAGAACAATACAGTCTGCTGAAGAGGCCACAAATTTTGATCAAATACACTTTCAATCCTTTAAAGAGTCTCTAAGAGACAGCAAGTGCGGTAGCCTGTGTATTAAAAAGACCTGGTCAATCCTGCCTACAAAAAGGCTATTACAATATCCAAGGAAGGAAAGAAGCTACTGGTAAAAGGCCTGGTCAATCCTGCCTTCAAAACGGCTAAAACATCCAAGGAAGGTAGAAGGTGCTGTTCAGCAGTTTGAGCACTGCCTGTTGGCGCTTACCCACGGCAGTGCTGCTGCGCCTAAAACTAAAATAGACGGATTATGGCTAGATTTAGCCTCACACCCTCATGCAGTTGTGCGTGATAAGCATCTCTTTGGAGGTAGGGACAAAGAATAACAATACAGTCTTCTTAAGTGGCCCCGAGCTAAAAAATGAAAGGACGGCAGAGAACCCCCGCAAGTTCACATCCAAAGATCAGATGGTTTGAAATGGATAACACAAGGATGCTAAATTAGGATCCACCATCATCACTGTCTGTTCCTTTGAACAGTGAAAATTGCACTTGAATTGAAGTCGATTTGATTTAAACATTTAAATTGAAGGTTAGAAAATAAAAAAAACAAAGTGGCCATTACCGGCAAGGGCAGGCACACCAGTAGTCTACATGGGTGCCAGTTAAGGCCCAGCAACAACGAGGCAAGGGCAGGCACACCAGTAGGCTACATGGATGCCAGTTAAGGCCCAGCAACAACGAGGCAAGGGCAGGTACACCAGTAGTCTACATGGATGCCAGTTAAGGCCCAGCAACAACGAGGCAGGGGCAGGCACACCAGTAGTCTACATGGATGCCAGTTAAGGCCCAGCAACAACGAGGCAAGAGCAGGCACACCAGTAGTCTACATGGATACCAGTTAAGGCCCAGCAACAACGAGGCAGGGGCAGGCACACCAAGTCTCCATGGATACCAGTTAAGGCCCAGCAACAACGAGGCAAGAACAGGCACACCAGTAGTCTACATGGGTGCCAGTTAAGGCCCAGCAGTAGCCAACAACCCCCAACACCCTTTCGATTTTCAATTTGACTGCAGCAGTTGGGGTAACATTCTCTGCATAATGTAACTACTGACTTCTACCCCTGCCACCACCCTTTCGATTTTCACCTCTCCCCCCACCGCTGTTTTGATTTTGAATTTGACTTTGATCCTTGAGGATCTGGTAATTGTCTCATGCAAAGGGATAATCACTTGAGGGGTAGTGTACTACAAATCCCAGCAATACAGTGTAGTACCAACTAGTTTAGGGGGGGGGCTGTACGGTACAATCTGGTAGTGGCTGGACCTAGACACACGCTGGGATACCCCCTTACAATGAGCAGTGAAGTTTTATGCAGGTGTACTACAAATCCCAGCAATACAGTGTAGTACCCACTAGTTTATGGGGGGCTGTACGGTACAATCTGGTATTGGCCGGAACTATACACACACACGCTGTGACACCCCCTTACAATGAGCAGTGAAGTTCTATGCAGGATGCACTACAAATCCCAGCTATACAGTGCAGTACACACTAGTTTAGGGGGGGCTTGACGGTGCTATCTGGTATGGGCAACAACTGTACACATTTTGTCACCCCAATACAATGAGCAGTGAAGTTCTATGCAGGATGCGCTACAAATCCCAGCTATACAGTGCAGTACACACTAGTTTAGGGGGGCTTGACGGTGCTATCTGGTATGGGCAACAACTGTACACACTTTGTCACCCCAATACAATGAACAGTGAAGTAAGTTCTATGCAGGATGCACTACAACTCCCAGCTATACAGTGCAGTACACACTAGTTTAGGTGGTGCCATCTGGTATGGGCAACAACTGTACACATGCTTTGTCACCCCAATACAATATGAGCAGTGAAGTAAGTTCTATGCGAGATGCACTACAACTCCCAGCTATACAGTGCAGTACACCAGGACCACCAAAAGTCTGTAGTAACAGTATTAATAAAAGCTTTTAAGCCCTGAAAAGGTCTGTTTGTCTGTATTGCTAGTATATACCCTGCCTACTAGAAATGCTAAATCCTACACTGACACTCTCCCTGACCAGCAGCAGCTCTGTCCCTAATCTCTCACAGCATGCGTCTGAAGCGAGCACTGCCGGCGCCGAGTTTTATATGGCAGGGTCATCTGATCTGGCCAACCAATCGCTGCTATCGACATGTATGTCGCCCAAACTTACAGAAAACGGATGATGAGATTTCCTCGAGTATCGCGAGCACGTTCGCTTATCTCTAGTAAATAACAGTATTAAAAATGAACCTTTATTGGTTTGCTTTACGACCCTATACCCCATTACCCTATAATGCCCTAAACCAGGCTCTTGCTCTACCTAATCAGTGATTCACCCCTTGTCGGGTGACCCGTTCTCCAGCCTTACCCTTGACTCCCCTACTATCCCTGTACTATCTGGATGCTGGTCCAGATAAACCACTTAGATGTGTAAAACATACAGTATAAGAACACTCACTGACCTTGTAAGAACATTCAAAGATCCTCACAAATTGTCTATTACTCCAACATGTTTCCCCCTAATTTTAGGGTTCATCAGGGAGAATAGTATCAACAAATTAAGAGGAATGATGGACCTACATCACTCAGAGTATAACATGCAAAATGTATCCCAGATGTCACCATCTCTATTGCCTGACTATATACTCATGCCAATACTGACATTGGGGGAAGGATAGTATAATAACACGACTGCAGTTTCAGACTACAAACATGGCTTCTTTGTAGTCTGTAACCATGGAGATACATATGGTTGCATAGGAGCTGTAACAGTTTTTAATATTTTAGGCACTTGTTAAAGTTCCTTCTGTTTTTTTAACCATTTAAAGTTAAAGTTGCTTCTGTTTTTAACTTACAGCGGAACCAATTAGAAATAGTTGGGAAAATCCATATATACATGTATGTATATTAACTATACAGATTGGAATATATCATCACTGGGAAAAACACCACATTGTGAATCTAGAAAGTCTGTATTTCCCATAAACTATATAGCACACACAAAATTCTCAATTTTTGAAGTTTCAATGATTCTAAAAGCATTGATGTCAATCAAATATATAAACCTGTATATGTTCTGTTAATGATCAGCTCATCAGCATCTAAAACCCCTCCTCCATTGAGTCCTCCGGAGCCACTCTTTGGACCTATCCACTGTTGGTTATAAAAGGGAGCCCATCTACAATAGACAGTATGGAGTATGGACAGATTGGCTTATCGCTTCAAGGAGGATATATGTCCGTCATCTGAATTGAGACAAAGGATCTTAAAGGGAACCTGTCACCCCCCGTGCCGGGGTGAAGGCCGCCCAACCCCCTGCTAGAGCCCCAGATACTTACCCCATCTTGCCAAGTCCTGCTCCTGGAGCTGGTCCCGGGACGGAGATATCCTTGTTGGACGCCCGTGCACACGCTCCAGAAAGGAGTCTGACACCCATACAAAATGACGGCTCCATTCTTTCTCTACGGGCGTCGGACTCATCTATGCAGCGCGGGCACCGGGCTTCTGACAAGGATATCTCCGTCCTGGGACCGGCTCCATGAGTGGGACTTAACGAGATGGGGTAAGTATCCGGGGCTCTAGCAGGGGGTCAGGCGACCTTCACCCCGGCACGGGGGGGGGGGGGGGGGGTGACAGGTTCCCTTTAAGAGATGTGGAATCTGTTTTGCAACTTTTCCCAGTCCCTTGGTTCCCATCTGTATAGTAAATCTGTATTGTGGTGGAAGTCCATAAACAGATGACTATAGTTGTATGCAGCCCTAACACAGCCTGGAAAACATGGATAAAGCCACAGACTGTATCCATGTTTTCCAGAATTCCCTTGGGCTGCATCCACCACTAATAAAATGCAGAGTGTCCCGATCATGCTTGAGGTTCATTCATCTCTAGTTTTAACCAATTTCAGCGTACTATATTATTAAATGGGAGCATCATATAGCACTAAAAAAGAGTCCCTATGGCTTTATTTGTCCCATAGGGCTTCACACATAGACAACTTTTTTATGACATCCTCACAAATCTCCACCACAGTTTCGCAATGACCGAATTGATATGTCATCTGCTTTGACGTGAGTATTATCATCAAGTGATGATAGCTGAATGACAGGACATGTAGACGTAACACAGCGAGGTTACTTGTAGCCGTCACCGCGTGAATGTCATGTTATATTTTACAACGGGTAAAGTCTACGTGAAGTGATGAGATGTTCATGACTTATACAATTTGAGCTCCAATTCCTATATCTCATAGGTGGAGGGTCAATAATGGGACCCAGAGAAGGGGGGATCCTCAGAGGTGATGCTGCATTTGTTATCACACTCCATTCAGGTCTATAGGAGACACAGATACAGATGAGTGAGGTCATTCGGTCTTGGCAGTAAGTCAGCTATTTCAGGATTTCCATGTCCACTTCCAGTTTCCCCCTAAAACATCTTGTACCATAGTCTGCAGTTGTATTAATGTGGCGTCCCACCATGGGTGTTGCTACTTTAGACACCCCTCGCAAAAGCCTGTACTCAAAGTCAAGTAGTAATGAAGTCATGTATAAGTTTTGCCACTAGATGTCAGTGTTATGTGTATTCATGTATGTACAGTATATTGCACAGCTGTAGTGAATAAAGGGTAACTGTTTGTTTGTGACTGCGCACCAATGGGAGCTATTCTTTCCTTTTGCCTATCTCTATCCTCTTCTCTCTTTGCACTTTCTTCTCCACCACTCACAGAAGTCATTACACACTTTGTAGGAAGTTGTCACACAGAGGAAGTGTAGACTCACACTTAGGGAGTTCTTCTCTGGATTTTGTAGAGGCAAGACACACAGACCAGAGTCTCCTGCAGAGTTTAGCCAGGAGCCTTTCTCTGCCAGGTTCCCCCTCTGAGACAGACCAGCTGTAGTGTACAGATACTCACGGAAGACACAGAGACGTTTTTCTTTAAAGCAACACTTATTCTTACTATGCAGTGCTAAACCATTAAAGAGAGGACAAGTCAGGGATCACCCCAACCCACACCGAGAATGTCTCTAAAGGTGCAGGACAGTATCCTATAAGCCGAGGAACTTATCTAAATAGAGAAAAGTTGCTACATGCCTACGTACGCAGGTGACACCGGGGCACCCTTGGACACTTCGCTCAACACAGGTAACTAGGACTGGGGCGTGTGTCACCTTGTTAAGATGGGTCCCCCGACACTGCAGGGCAAAAGGTGGTATATCGACAAAGGTCGAAACACGGGCACAGGTATTCTTCTCTCAAGTATTCTTCTACTTCTTCTAAAGTTCCAGCAGAGCACAGTACTACTTTGGGTTGGGACTCTCAAGACAAACTCCTCTCCACTACTCTGAACTCTCAAGACTAACTCCTTTTCACTTCTCTGAACTCACTCTACCTTCTCAGCACGCAACCAAGTCAGCACTGCTACTCCACCTCTACAGTTCTCAGCGCAGATCTAGTCTAGTCAAGTCCAAAGTCTATTGCAGACTTGTATGCTAAAGTACTCCTTCAGTAAAGAAGAGTTTTTTTATTTTTCCCGGTTTCAGTGGTTATTGCACAAGCACCTACACAGCAGTTACACCGTTCTTGGGAAATCTCCCCTTTTCTGTGGGTAGAGGTATCGACAGTCCGGGTGGGTCATAATTCCACTCCGATACAACGAATCACCTCCTCTCCGTGCAGGGGAGTTATCGAGGCGCAGGTCCAAGGAGCATGCAGTATCAGGAAAAAAATTATTTATTAAAAATTCCCATATAAAAACTAAAAAGCGACACAACGCGTTTCCAAACCGGACTGGTTTCTTTTTCAAGTGTCAATGCCTAGACAGGAAAAGAAGCTGACTTATAGTCACACCCCTAACCATGACATCACAGAAAAGAGCAAGGGCAATAAATTACATAGCAACATGTGATTATATATATTTAACTAAATAAAAATTACATAAATAAATAAAAAACTATATAATAATGATAATAAATTACACAAAAAAGTCCCGTTCCCATGCAGTGCACCAGGTTTATTTGTAGTAAATCTGGCAGGACCTGCACCTGCCACACTGTGGGCGCTGAAATCTACACCTGCACTGGAGTAGCTGTAGATTTCTGCCACGATTTCCGCTTGTTTAAAATATGATAAATCAGGTGCGGGAGGAGGCCACGCCTCCTCAGTGCCTTGCCACGCCCCCTGCCTGTTTACTAGGTGTATGCTAGCGGCCAGATGATAAATCTGCCCATATATCCCTGTACATCTACATTACAGCTATATATACACCAACCAGACCACTGCATTTA
This sequence comes from Dendropsophus ebraccatus, assembly GCF_027789765.1. NCBI lineage: Eukaryota > Metazoa > Chordata > Amphibia > Anura > Hylidae > Dendropsophus > Dendropsophus ebraccatus. Next base: position 217,327,828 of record NC_091454.1, on the reverse strand, counting down.
GGAACGTGGTGTGGTGACTGCCCTGCCGGTGAGCAGGGACAGACGGCCGGTCACTTGCCAGATGGTTAGGTGTGACACCAGTTCTATGGTAGTTGGCCAAGATATAGCCTTGCCTGGTGGTATTGTGTCGTAACGCCAGTGCGGGTTGGGAACACAGGTATGCGGGCACACCTGCTTTTAGTTTAATGGGCCGGCTATACCTTGTTCCTCTGTGCACAGTTACCTGCCATATTGTTGTGGGGTCCCTTGGGTACTTATCACGGTGATCCGGAGTGGAGTAGTGACCCATCCGGACTATAAGTACTGCCACCCACAGAAAGGGGAGATGACCCAAGGAAAGTGTGTGTGCTGTGTCGGGGCTTGACAAGGAATCACAGAGTCTCTTTAGCATAAATACAATCTTGTTTACTATACTTGAGGTACTTGAGGTATGCAGCAGATAATACAACTTTGCCTTGATATTATACTTTACACTTGATAGGTTACTGAATACTGTAGTTCAGATCTGCACTAGTAGTAGAAGGAGTGGTACGGTCGTGCTGACTGGGTTGTGTGAGGAGAATAGAGAATCAGAAGAGTAGAGAGGAGGATGTCGAGAGAGTCCCAACCCAATATAGTACTGTGCTCTGCCGGAACTTCGGAGGTAGAAATAGAAGAATACATGAGAGTAGAGAGAATACTTGTGCCTGTGTTTTGACTCTTTGGTCTTTGCACCACCTATTGCCCACCAGTGTCGAGTGACCTGTCCTAGAGAGTGACACAAGCCCCAGACCTTGTTACTTTGGATCAGCGGAATGCTGAGAGTTCCCTGCTGACACTCACACTGCGAGATAGAGTTCATAGGCTTCTAGCAACTTTGCTCTATGCGGATCAGTTCCTTTACTGTCGGATACTGTCCTGCACAGTGTCTCTCCTTGTCCATGGCGTGGGTTGAGGTGATCCCTGACTTTTCCTCTCCTGTGCAAACTTAACACTGCATAGTGTGGAGTGAGGTTACTTGAGAGAAACTGTAGGGAGCATTCTACCTCTACAGAGTCTAAAGGCAAAGACCACTACACTTCCTCTACCCATGTGACTTCCTTCCTACAGCCCCTGTAAGGTGTGCTGTGAGTGGGTGAGGAGTGCATATAGAGAAGCAAAGAGAGAGAATATAGGTGAAGAGGAAAAAGAACTCTCATTGGTGTGCAGATCCATGTGGTACACAAACAAACAATAACCCTCTGGGTACTACAGCTGAGCAATATCTAAGTACACATACTTACAATAGTGACATCTTGTGGCAAAGCTCTGGTACTACTACATTACTACTTAATCTTAAGTACAGGCTTTTACAAAGGGTGTAACCAATAGCAACACCAGTGGTGGGACACCAAATGTGGCACTGCAAGAAGTGGTCGGTAACCTAGGCAACAAGCTGTCAACAATGGGAGGGAAAGAGCAACATATCAGGAGGAGACACGTTCACTAAATGAATGTAAGGAGACACTGTGCAGCTACTTGACATTGCACGCAGGCATAGTTTCGTCGCATAGCCCCGCCCCGTGTCTCGGAAGGCTTACTTCTGAGGTGTGGAACCCCAGAAAGTGAGCCCCAGGGAGCAGAAGGCTTCAGCTCTCTTCTTCTCCCCAGACAACCCCTTCACGGCCTCATTGCCACATTGTACTCTGTTTGCATGGCGCTATGCCACTGTCCAATGTCTAATGGTGCCATTTCCCTAGATATGGCATCAACTAACCTAATCTCTACTTGGAGTACAGCCTGATAGAAGTAATATGACGGCAATAAACAGGAATTACTGTAACCCATCTTGGGATATTTCCAGATCTGTAGTTGTAAAGACATTTTTATAATGAAAGACGATGCATCGCAATCCCTATGCATCTATAATGTAAAACTGGACAACCCCTTTAAGTCCACGTCTCTGTTAGGGGGGGTTAAAGGTAAAGTTCGTATAAACCTCTAGGGCCCTTCTTCCAGTCTGTTCAGTGATTTTGAGTTATGGAAACAAGTGGATCGACAACTATCTATTAAGGGTCCTTTTCCACGGGCCGAATGGGGCCCGATCAACAATGTAAATGAGCGCCGATCTGCTAGATTGGCACTCGTTTACTGGGCCTATTCCATGGCCCTGATGATCGTTAAGCAAGGGCTGCAGAGACATCGTTACCGATGTCCTTGCAGCCTTTGCACCATACATTACCTGTCCGGGCTGCAGGTCTTCTCCTTCCCCCGGGGTCCCGTGCGCAGCAGCTTTGGCCGCGGCGGAGCCTGGGAGAAGGAGAAGACCTGCAGCCTAGACAGGTAATGTATGATGCTGCTGAAATCGTCGGTCGCCGCCGCGTCCCGCTAGTCCACCATAGCGATGCGCTGGTGGGAAATGATGATTTTAGGTCTGAACCTAAATGAACGATCAGCTGATGACACGATTATCAGCTTATCGTTCTCTCTATTCAACGGAGCGATAATCGCTTGACTCAGTAATGGTGTGCCCAGCCTTAGCTCTTGGTTATGAAAATGTTGACTATAACACTTTGGGTAGCTTCACACGTACTGTATTGCAGTGGATTTTCTGCTGCGGATCCACAGCAAAAAAAAACACTGCAATATGGTACGTGTGAAGCTACTTTTTAATCGGAACTGAGCTTAGACCATCCTTATTAGATCTAGTAACCTACCAGGTCCCCTGACTTTTTGGCCCCTCCATACCTGCACAGGTAACACATATGGCTTGTCTATCCGTCATAGCTTTAGGGTAGCTTAACATGTACTGTATCGCAGCAGATTTGACTAAATGAATGAACACAGCATTAAATCTGCACTGTAAAATCAGCTGCGGATCCGCAGCAGATTTGATGCTGTGTTCATTCATTTAGTCAAATCTGCTGTGGATGCCCAGCAGAATATGAGCTGCGATACGGTACGTGTGAAGCTACCCTTAAAGGGATATTCCAGACATCATTACAGAAAGTCCAGTCGGGGTGAATCCCATAAAGACGGTAGATGTGCTGATTTAATTGATATAAGTAACTTACAGTAACTTGGGCACCAATTGTCTGTGGCCAGAATACCCTTTAACGTTTTGCATGGTATTATTGGCTCACACATTTTGGCTGTACCTTGGTTGAACTTGATCCTCGATGGTTGGACTTGATGGATGGATGTCTTTTTTCAACCATGTATTGTAACTATGTACATAGCAGTTCTCTTGTTACATCCAAGTCAGGGACTCAATAGAAGTTAAATGAAAGTTCTTTACTATTACTACAACAGTAATTCCCGGCATGTTCCTTATTACAGCGATAGAGTCTTTTATTAGTGTATTAAAGATGAGAAGTCAATGTTATCAAGGGTAGTTGTTATAGAACAAAAAGCTGTGTAGGCATCAAACTGCTGCCAAATTGCTTGTTCCTTAGCCAGGAAAACTAGAGATTACCTTCGACCTTGATACAGTAGGTTCACGGAATCACAGAAATTAACAAACTCATCCTGTGGCAAGATTCGTGATGTCACAGGTGGAACAGAGTATGTCAGAGGCCTCCATCTATTAACAATAAGCACAGCTGTGGTTTATTTTAAAGATGGGACGTTTTTGGGGGACATACAGTGGACCAATTTCACCAGTCTCCGACTATTACCGATGAGCGCACTTGTGGTTAAATTTAAACAATTTTTTAGATGTTTTTCAGCCCCTTCTCTGGTCTCACTGATGTTTCCACAGCCACCAATTCCTCAGCACATAGGATCCCACTGTGTTAGGACACTTCTTCAGGCCTTTCTATCCCTGCCTGCAATCAGCAACCTTTCCCTAGTGTGAACAATGGTCTGAATTTGTGGACATTTCCACCTCCTCCTTCTGTCTCAATGATGTTCTCACAGCCACCAGCTCCTCAGCACAGACAATATCACTGTTTTTGGAAACTTGTTCAGACCGTTCTATCCCTGCCTGAATCAGCAACTTTTCCATATTAATCTGTGGATGTTTTTCACCCCCTCATGTCGTACTGATGTTGTGAACCACCAGCCCCTCAGCACAGACCACCCCACTCTTGTGCCCTTAAAAAAGGCAGTTACTTAAATTTTTCGGCCTACTTATCTCTCCCTGTCTGCGGCGCCAACCTCTCCCTACACTAACCAGCAGCAACCTCACCGAAAAAGAGGATTGGGTAAAGCATAAGATACAGACTGCAAAGGCAGTCTGTATTTTTATAGATAGACTTAGGGAGAGATGAACTTTGATAATAGGGACAGTGAGTTTTAGGTAATAGGTTCTCTTTAAGCGTGGTATTGGATAGCATAATTGGTAGATTATGAAAATAATAAATAATTTTGGGAAGAAGCAACAGTTTTACCGTCAATATCCTCCCTATCCATGAAGTTGGAAAATTAGAGTATTCTTTAGAATCTTTGTTTAGAATAGTTAAAAGGTTAGTGAAATTAATAGGGGCTAGCTTACGTAAAGGGAGGTTAGCTATTCGTAATCCTAAATAGGCAGGATAGAACACCTGATGAATAGACACGGGCAGAGGGTGCCGTATCAAGTGTCATATTGGCCCTAAGAAAAGAGCCTTCTATGCCAAAGTGGACCAGAACGTAAATAACCTCAAAGAACTTGGTTGACTGCCTTCTCCGCATCCAAAGTAAGGAGAAGAGAAGAAGTTTACCGGGTCTCTAGAGTCGCCACAATGTTAATAAAGCAATGTGTGCCATCTGATGTCTGGCTGCCCTTAATGAAGCCCACCTGGTCTTTGTGGATTATAGTGGGTAAGACATCCATCAGGCGGTATGCAATAAGTTTTTTAGATCTCAATTCAAAAGAGAAATAGGTCTAAGGTTAGTCGCCCAAGTGTCTTCCCAGGTTTCGGAAGTGTTACCACCAATGGCGATAAAATCTCTGGGCATGGACCTCCCAACTCAGTCTGGTTAGAAAGGGAACAAATATAGACTTATGTGTTTTGTAATACTCATTGGTAAGGCCATCCAGGCTCGGAGATTTGTTAGCTTTTAAGGTCTTAATAATAGTGGGCACCAGGGCTGTGGAGTCGGAGCTAGTTTTGGCTGGAGTCGAAGTCCGAGCTAGTTTTGGCTGAAGTCAGAGTTGGAGTCAGAAAAAAATGTACCGACACCGACTCCAGGTTTAAAAAAAAACTTTAAAATAATGTAGAATTGAATTTTGACATGAATTTTACATGTTTTGCTCATGAATATATATTCTGAGCAACATTCTAATAGGACACTGGCCCTATTACATAAGGGGGGCCATGGAAAAGTTGTCAGTCACTATTTGGCAGTTTGTTTCTGAGCTGGAAGAGTCCATTGTGTGTGTGTGTGGGGGGGGGGGGGGAGATCTGTGTTGGTCTCTTCCTGGATGCTGGATGACTGTATGTGAGCAACAGTGTAATATGAAGATATCCTGTGTAATATAGAGGAGGAGGAGAAGACATAAGTAGTGTACCAGTAACCTCTGTCCTTAGTGTGGTGTTTTCTCTCTAGGAGAGGATTGAGTTTTTGTTAAGTGTTCTATGGCTACAGCTGTGTGTGTGTGTGTGTGTGTGTGTGTGTGTGTGTGTGCGTGCTATGGCTGCAGTAGGTTGTGTGTGTGCTATGACTGCAGCAGGCTGTGTGTGTGTGTGTGTGCTGTGGCTGCAGCAAGCTGTGTGTGGTGTGCACTATGGCTGCAGCAAGCTGTGTGCGCACTATGGCTGCAGCAGGCTGTGTGGGTGTGTGCACTATGGCTGCAGCAGGCTGTGTGTATGTGTGCTATGACCCCAGCAAGCCGAGTGTGTGTGTGCTATGACTGCAGCAGGCTGTGTGTGTGTGTATGCTATGGCTGCAGCAGGGTGTGTGTGTGTGCGTGTATGCGTGCTATTGCGTGCCCCCACAGTGACCTTTTATATCACTGTGTGACCTCTATATCACTATGTGTGACCCCCCTCTATATCACTATGTGTGACCCCTCTCTATATCACTATGTGTGACCCCCCTCTATATCACTATGTGTGACCCCCCTCTTTATATCACTATGTGTGACCCCTCTCTATATCACTATGTGTGACCCCTCTATATCACTATGTGTGACCCCTCTATATCACTATGTGTGACCCCCTCTATATCACTATGTCTGATATAGAGGGGTATCTGGCATTGTTAGCAGTGTTTCTGTGTGTATGGTGAATATTTAGTTAGAAACATAGAAGACTGTCAGCAGGAAAAGATCACCTCCTCCATCTAGTCTAGTTGTGAGTAGTTCAGGACATGGAGGCTGGAGACTGGCTGCATCCACTGCACACACAGGAGAAGCTGCTTTATATACAGTATTCCTTTATTCACTCAGTAGTCGCCCCAGGATCATGTAGGACATTAGGGAGAAGCTGCTGAGCCAGTGTGATAAATAACTCCCCTGGTATATGACCGGCCATTTATGAAGGAGCAGGAGTCGGAGTCAGGAGTCGGAGTCGGTCCTGATAAAATTCAGGAGTCGGAGTTGGAGTCGGAGCTGCGGCTTACCGACTCCACAGCCCTGGTGGGCACTTCATCATCTGTTATAGACAGTGACAATTTTTGAGCTACCTCAGAGGAAATTTTAGTAAGTTCTATTTTGTCTAGAAACCTCTTGATAGCTTCAGGTGTGGGCTGTGTAGTAGTGGGGTCACTAAGCAAGTTGTACAGCTTATCATACTACATTGCCAGGGTATCTGCAATTCTTTGTGGATCCATGATTTTATCTTGGGACTCATAAATAAATCCTAGATTTGGCTGCTCTTGCAGTAAGTTGTCTCGCAAGAAAGGCTGAGGTCCTACTGCCCTGCCAATGACGATTTATTTTAAGTCTACACAGGGCCAGATCGAATTTGTGAATCTGTAACTCATGAAGTTGATTAGGAAGAGGTATGTATTTAGTTACCGTTGTACTATCTGATTGCTTATTCTGTCAATGCAAGGTAGTCGCTCTTGTATGTTATAGATGCTGTTGTCTAGTATGTTTATCATAGGCAGCCTGTTTAAAGTGACTCTGTATCCACAATCTGTACCCACCCCAAACCGCTTGTAACGTCGGATAGCTGCTTTTAATCCAAGATCTTTCCTGGGGTCCGTCCCTGTGTCAAACTGGCGTGGCCTAGAGTGACTGTGCATTAGGCTGGCACACCCTCTCTGTCCCTCCTCCCCGCCCTCTTCATCATTAGGAAGGCTCCAGGAAGCACCATAGCGATGCGCTGGTGGGAAATGATGATTTTAGGTCTGAACCTAAATGAACGATCAGCTGATGACACGATTATCAGCCTATCGTTCTCTCTATTCAACGGAGCGATAATCGCTTGACTCAATAATGTTGTGCCCAGCCTTAGCTCTTGGTTATGAAAATGTTGACTATAACACTTTGGGTAGCTTCACACGTACTGTATTGCAGTGGATTTTCTGCTGCGGATCCACAGCAAAAAAAACCACTGCAATATGGTACGTGTGAAGCTACTTTTTAATCGGAACTGAGCTTAGACCATCCTTATTAGATCTAGTAACCTACCAGGTCCCCTGACTTTTAGGCCCCTCCATACCTGCACAGGTAACACATATGGCTTGTCTATCCGTCATAGCTTTAGGGTAGCTTAACATGTACTATATCGCAGCAGATTTGACTAAATGAATGAACACAGCATTAAATCCGCACTGTAAAATCAGCTGCGGATCCGCAGCAGATTTGATGCTGTGTTCATTCATTTAGTCAAATCTGCTGTGGATGCGCAGCAGAATATGAGCTGCAATACGGTACGTGTGAAGCTACCCTTAAAGGGATATTCCAGACATCATTACAGAAAGTCCAGTCGGGGTGAATCCCATAAAGACGGTAGATGTGCTGATTTAATTGATATAAGTAACTTACAGTAACTTGGGCACCAATTGTCTGTGGCCAGAATACCCTTTAACGTTTTGCATGGTATTATTGGCTCACACATTTTGGCTGTACCTTGGTTGAACTTGATCCTCGATGGTTGAACTTGATGGATGGATGTCTTTTTTCAACCATGTATTGTAACTATGTACATAGCAGTTCTCTTGTTACATCCAAGTCAGTGACTCATTAGAAGTTAAATGAAAGTTCTTTACTATTACTACAACAGTAATTCCCGGCATGTTCCTTATTACAGCGATAGAGTCTTTTATTAGTGTATTAAAGATGAGAAGTCAATGTTATCAAGGGTAGTTGTTATAGAACAAAAAGCTGTGTAGGCATCAAACTGCTGCCAAATTGCTTGTTCCTTAGCCAGGAAAACTAGAGATTACCTTCGACCTTGATACAGTAGGTTCATGGAATCACAGAAATGTACAAACTCATCCTGTGGCAAGATTCGTGATGTCACAGGTGGACCAGAGTATGTCGGTGGCCTCCATCTATTAACAATAAGCACAGCTGTGGTTTATTTTAAAGATGGGACGTTTTTGGGGGACATACAGTGGACCAATTTCACCAGTCTCCGACTATTACCGATGAGCGCACTTGTGGTTAAATTGAAACAATTTTCAGATGTTTTTCAGCCCCTTCTCTGGTCTCACGGATGTTTCCACAGCCACCAATTCCTCAGCACATAGGATCCCACTGTGTTAGGACACTTCTTCAGGCCTTTCTATCCCTGCCTGCAATCAGCAACCTCTCCCTAGTGTGAACAATGGTCTGAATTTGTGGACGTTTCCACCTCTTCCTTCTGTCTCACAGCCACCAGCTCCTCAGCACAGACAATATCACTGTTTTTGGAAACTTGTTCAGACCGTTCTATCCCTGCCTGAATCAGCAACCTTTCCATATTAATCTGTGGACGTTTTTCACCCCCTCATGTCGTACTGATGTTGTGAACCACCAGCCCCTCAGCACAGACCACCCCACTCTTGTGCCCTTAAAAAAGGCAGTTACTTACATTTTTCGGCCTACTTATCTCTCCCTGTCTGCGGCGCCAACCTCTCCCTACACTAACCAGAAGCCATCTCATCAAAAAAGAGGATTGGGTAAAGCATAAGATACAGACTGCAAAGGCAGTCTGTATTTTTATAGATAGACTTAGGGAGAGATGAACTTTGATAATAGGGACAGTGAGTTTTAGGTAATAGGTTCTCTTTAAGCGTGGAATTGGATAGCATAATTGGTAGATTATGAAAATAATAAATAATTTTGGGAAGAAGCAACAGTTTTACCGTCGATACCCTCCCTATCCATGAAGTTGGAAAATTAGAGTATTCTTTAGAATCTTTGTTTAGAATAGTTAAAAGGTTAGTGAAATTAATAGGGGCTAGCTTACGTAAAGGGAGGTTAGCTCTTCGTAATCCTAAATAGGCAGGATAGAACACCTGATGAATAGACACGGGCAGAGGGTGCCGTATTAAGTGTCATATTGGCCCTAAGAAAAGAGCCTTCTATGCCAAAGTGGACCACAACGTAAATAACCTCAAAGAACTTGGTTGACTGCCTTCTCCACATCCAAAGTAAGGAGAAGAGAAGAAGTTTACCGGGTCTAAAAAGTCACCACAATGTTAATAAAGCAATGTGTGCCATCTGATGTCTGGCTGCCCTTAATGAAGCCCACCTGGTCTTTGTGGATTATAGTGGGTAAGACATCCATCAGGCGGTATGCAATAAGTTTTTTAGATCTCAATTCAAAAGAGAAATAGGTCTAAGGTTAGTCGCTCAAGTGTCTTCCCAGGTTTCGGAAGTGTTACCACCAATGGCGATAACATCTCTGGGCATGGACCTCCCAACTCAGTCTGGTTAGAAAGGGAACAAATATAGACTTATGTGTTTTGTAATACTCATTGGTAAGGCCATCCAGGCTCGGAGATTTGTTAGCTTTTAAGGTCTTAATAGTGGGCACCAGGGCTGTGGAGTCGGAGCTAGTTTTGGCTGGAGTCGAAGTCCGAGCTAGTTTTGGCTGAAGTCAGAGTTGGAGTCAGAAAAAAATGTACCGACACAGACTCCAGGTTTTTAAAAAAAATGTAGAATTAAATTTTGACATGAATTTTACAAGTTTTGCTCATGAATATATATTCTGAGCAACATTCTAATAGGACACTGGCCCTATTACATAAGGGTGCCATGGAAAAGTTGTCAGTCACTATTTGGCAGTTTGTTTCTGAGCTGGAAGAGTCCATTGTGTGTGGGGGGGGGGGGGGGGGGGAGATCTGTGTTGGTCTCTTCCTGGATGCTGGATGACTGTATGTGAGCAACAGTGTAATATGAAGATATCCTGTGTAATATAGAGGAGGAGGAGAAGACATAAGTAGTGTACCAGTAACCTCTGTCCTTAGTGTGGTGTTTTCTCTCTAGGAGAGGATTGTGTTTTTGTTCAGTGTTCTATGGCTGCAGCTGTGTGTGTGTGTGTGTGCGTGCTATGGCTGCAGTAGGTTGTGTGTGTGCTATGACTGCAGCAGGCTGTGTGTGTGTGTGTGTGTGCGCGCTATGGCTGCAGCAGGCTGTGTGTGTGTGTGTGCTGTGGCTGCAGCAGGCTGTGTGTTTGTGTGCTATGGCTGCAGCAAGCTGTGTGTGGTGTGCGCTATGGCTGCAGCAAGCTGTGTGTGGTGTGCTCTATGGCTGCAGCAGGCTGTGTGTATGTGTGCTATGACCCCAGCAAGCCGAGTGTGTGTGTGCTACGACTGCAGCAGGCTGTGTGTGTGTGTATGCTATGGCTGCAGCAGGGTGTGTGTGTGTGCGTGTATGCGTGCTATTGCGTGCCCCCACAGTGACCTTTTATATCACTGTGTGACCTCTATATCACTATGTGTGACCCCTCTCTATATCACTATGTGTGACCCCCCTCTATATCACTATGTGTGACCCCTCTCTATATCACTATGTGTGACCTCCCTCTTTATATCACTATGTGTGACCCCTCTCTATATCACTATGTGTGACCCCTCTATATCACTATGTGTGACCCCTCTATATCACTATGTGTGACCCCCTCTATATCACTATGTCTGATATAGAGGGGTATCTGGCATTGTTAGCAGTGTTTCTGTGTGTATGGTGAATATTTAGTTAGAAACATAGAAGACTGTCAGCAGGAAAAGATCACCTCCTCCATCTAGTCTAGTTGTGAGTAGTTCAGGACATGGAGGCTGGAGACTGGCTGCATCCACTGCACACACAGGAGAAGCTGCTTTATATACAGTATTCCTTTATTCCCTCAGAAGTCGCCCCAGGATCATGTAGGACATTAGGGAGAAGCTGCTGAGCCAGTGTGATAAATAACTCCCCTGGTATATGACCGGCCATTTATGAAGGAGCAGGAGTCGGAGTCGGGAGTCGGAGTCGGTCCTGATAAAATTCAGGAGTCGGAGTTGGAGTCGGAGCTGTGGCTTACCGACTCCACAGCCCTGGTGGGCACTTCATCATCTGTTATAGACAGTGACAATTTTTGAGCTACCTCAGAGGAAATTTTAGTAAGTTCTATTTTGTCTAGAAACCTCTTGATAGCTTCAGGTGTGGGCTGTGTAGTAGTGGGGTCACTAAGCAAGTTGTACAGCTTATCATACTACATTGCCAGGGTATCTGCAATTCTTTGTGGATCCATGATTTTATCTTGGGACTCATAAATAAATCCTAGATTTGGCTGCTCTTGCAGTAAGTTGTCTCGCAAGAAAGGCTGAGGTCCTACTGCCCTGCCAATGACGATTTATTTTAAGTCTACACAGGGCCAGATCGAATTTGTGAATCTGTAACTCATGAAGTTGATTAGGAAGAGGTATGTATTTAGTTACCGTTGTACTATCTGATTGATTATTCTGTCTATGCAAGGTAGTCGCTCTTGTATGTTATAGACGCTCTTGTCTAGTATGTTTATCATAGGCGGCCTGTTTAAAGTGACTCTGTATCCACAATCTGTACTCACACCAAACCGCTTGTAACGTCGGATAGCTGCTTTTAATCCAAGATCTTTCCTGGGGTCCGTCCCTGTGTCAAACTGGCGTGGCCTAGAGTGACTGTGCATTAGGCTGGCACAACCTCCCTGTCCCTCCTCCCCGCCCTCTTCATCATTAGGAAGGCTCCAGGAAGATTTTCTACTATTCATCACCTGTGTGAGCATGACATATGGGCTGGATCGTTAAGGCACCTGTGCAGTGTTCAGACAAGTGAGGAATAGGAGAATACCTGGCTGGAGCATTCCTAATGATGAAGAGGGCGGGGAGGAGGGACAGAGAGGTTGTGCCAGCCTAATGCACAGTCACTCTAGGCCACGCCAGTTTGACACAGGGCTGCAAGTTTAAAAGTTGTTTTTCAGGACAATAACTGCATCACCTGTTGAACGTACCCCAGGACAGATCATGGATTAAAAGAAGCTATCCGAAGTACAAGCGGTTTGGGGGGGACAGATTGTGGGTACAGAGTCGCTTTAATGAACTGCCCTCTAATTGTGGCCTTATGGGCACACCAAAGTCATGTCACCTACAGAGCCATTATCATTTAATCTAAAATATTCTGCAACGCTTCCGCCGTAGGTATTTAGCGTGTTGAGAAGAAAATTGTTCAAGTGCCACGTAGATTGGGTCTTAGTTGTGTACTGTTCCTTAATTTGGATATAAGTGGGTGCGTGGTCCGATCACATTATTGTTCCTATTTTAGATGAGACCATTTTATGAATGGTCAGGTGGTCAACCAAAAAATAGTCTACACCGGTGTATCGCTTGTGCAGGTGTGAGTAAAACATGAAATCCTGTTCGGATGGGTGGTGGAGTCACCAAATATTGTACAACCTATGCTTGTGTATATTGGATATTATTAAGCGTGCATACAAGTATAACATAGTGTCCCTTACTATCATTAATTACAGTTTGCACATTAACCGCTACCAAATATCTAAGTGCAATTGACACCCTGCATCTCTTCCCGGTAGCCATAGCTGAATATATGTGGGGGTTGTCAACAGGTAAAAACCTATGAGTGAAATTGCTGAACCGCACTAAAACAGCTAAACACCTGCAATCTTTTTGCTTTTTTAGTGCGGTTCGCTTAAAGTTTACAGGTACCCTGCAAAGTATACCACAACCTTACACATGTGATAAAGGAAAGTAGTCGTCATGTTTTGGCAGCAATTTGATGCCTATACAGTTTCTTCTTGTTCCATAACAATTTCCACAATAACATTGAATAAGGAAGACGCCGGGAATTACTGTTCTATAACAATTAAGAGCTTTGATTTAATGTTTTATGAATCATTGACCTTTACGTATCCAGAGAACTGCTGTGGGCAGGTATGACCGAAACGCGTGACTACTGACACCGCGCCATAAATACCTCCGATAAATAGTGCCCAATAAAACGAGCATTAAAAGTTATATAAATTCTCAGTCTAGCTGTGTATCAGGGGTCAGCGCATTTTATGGTCACCCCCTGACCGCGTAATGTCATGGATACGCTCTGCGTCCCGTTCCTGATCTCTCCCCAGCCAATCATGCTGGGACCCGGGGTGTCTGGATACTAGTGTTGAACTAGCCGGTGGGCTCTGGTGTTTTGGGGCGAATTGTCAGGGTGGCCAGGAGTGGTAACACCCACCCCGCACACTGGACCTTTGGTAGAAGAAGTGTGAGGTGCAGTGTGCAGCCAACCGAGATGAATCCCACTTAAACACTCAAACTCAAGTTAAGATAACTGTTGTGTATCTGACAACCTTCTGCCTCCAAGTATTACATGTCCCAGGTCTCTGTCTCTGGGTGAAGCCATAGTGTAAAAGCTTTCCTATGTAGTCGAGCGTAGTCAATAGAGAACGGCTTACTTGCATCTGTGCTCTACTGCTGATCAGCCTTTTCTCTCTTCTTCTCAAGGGGGTGACTGTCCTGAAAAGAATCCATGGTGTATTCAAGGGTGTTACTTCTGTAATTCCGGTTACGTCAGGGTTGGGTTTAGCAGTGTATGACCGCTGTAGTCTCTCACACTGAAAAACAGGTCTTTTCTCTAGCTAAAAAAAGAACTCACTGAACTGAGAGAAGTACTGAACCTTCCTACATAACTGCTAAACCTTCCTACATAACTGCAGCTGTGCACAGGGTGAGTGAGACACCTAGTGGTTGGAGTAGGGTACAGTAGCTAACTGCACTAACTGTGCTACTTGACAGAACTATTTTTACCTGGGTAAAGATAGAAAAAACTCGTAGTGAGACACTACAATCACATGATCGACGATCAATGATCGATTGGTGTATTGCTCTGGCATGCACAATTTTTGCTCTCTCTCTTGCAGAGGTGCCATGACATCAATCTGTGTCTTTTCTGTCTTTTTAGACCTTGTGTTCGGGCAATATTACAAGTTATGGGCAATAGATTTCCAGTGATACGTTGATCCAGGGATTATTCTGATCGCCATTGGAGTCTGGAAGGAATTTTCTCCCTGTGATGGGGCAATTGTCATCTGCCTCATAGGGGTATAGCCCCCAGCTTTAGAACGTGCACAAACACTGACGGACATGTCGCTTCTCACTGGTTCTTCATTGGTGGGCCCAAGTAAAAAAACTAAATGACCAGGCCAATTTAAATTTTTGCATTTTCATTTATTCCTCCTCACCTTCTAAGAGCTATAGCTCTTGATGAGCATTAGTCAAAGGGGCGGAGCTGTGACAGCCTTCCATCCATGTTCATTACATGGCTGTAGTATATCACAAAGCTACAAACAAAATATTGGGTGACTACAGAGATACAGGAACTATTAACTTACAAAGTAATGATGGCCAGAGGTAGGAATATATAGAATAGAGTAACCCTTTAAGTTTCTTTATAGAAATCACCCGCACCCAAGGATCTGGTACAAGACTTTTATAACCTGTAATGATCACACCACTTCTGATGGTTACAATGGGATTTATAATAAGTTATAAAAGTCTCAGACATTCGAGCCCTCTACCTATTATAATACACAGCGGGCAGGATAATATAACTGCCAGAGCTCCATTACGCAAATAGGATTATCCGTTGTAGCTGGAATGTGACGCCCTCTCTCAGGCTTTTATAGCAGCTGACTGAAGGTCGGCAGTGATACACGCTCAGATTGATGCAGCAGAGCTGACTTTGTCTGATGTATAATAGTTATGTTTGTCAGAAGCAGTAGAGCCGAGTTCTAATATTAAGCTGGATTATTAAAATGGAGGAAATCTCAGTTTGCTGCAGTAATGCTGCGTCTGATATTTAAGATTTTAGATCATACCTGTATATTGAAAATTATATTATAAATCTTTCTCGTTATATTAACCCTTTGGAGTTTACGGGTACACTCCTCTGGTACTGTTATAGGGGGACACCCTGATAGTACTGCTTATGGGTACACTCCTTTGGTACTGTTATGGGGGGGCACCCTGCTAGTACTGCTTATGGGTACACTCCTCTGGTACTGTTATAGGGGGACACCCTGATAGTACTGCTTATGGGTACACTCCTTTGGTACTGTTATGGGGGGGCACCCTGCTAGTACTGCTTATGGGTACACTCCTCTGGTACTGTTATAGGGGGACACCCTGATAGTACTGCTTATGGGTACACTCCTTTGGTACTGTTATAGGGGGACCCCTGATAGTACTGCTTATGGGCACACTCCTTTGGTACTGTTATGGGGGGGGGGGGGGGGGCACCCTGCTAGTACTGCTTATGGGTAAACTCCTCTGATACTGTTATAGGGGGACACCCTGATAGTACTGCTTATGGGTACACTCCTCTGGTACTGTTATAGGGGGACACCCTGATAGTACTGCTTATGGGCACACTCCTCTGATACTGTTATAGGGGGACCCCTGATAGTACTGCTTATGGGTACACTCCTTTGGTATTGTTATGGGGGGGCACCCTGCTAGTACTGCTTATGGGCACACTTCTCTGGTACTGTTATGGTGGGACACTCTGATAGTACTGCTAATGGGTACACTCATCTGGTACTGTTATAGGGGGGCACCCTGATAGTACTGTTTATGGGCACACTCCTCTGGTACTATTATGGGAGGACACCCTGATAGTACTGCTTATGGGTACACTCCTCTGGTACTATTATGGGAGGACACCCTAATAGTACTGCTTATGGGTACACTCCTTTGGTACTGTTATGGGGGACACCCTAATAATACTGCTTATGGGCACACTCCTCTGGTACTGTTATGGGGGGACACCCTGATAGTACTGCTTATGGGCACACTCCTCTGATACTGTTATAGGGGGACACCCTGACAGTACTGTTTATGGGTACACTCCTCTGTTACTATTATGGGGAGACACTCTGATAGTACTGTTTATGGGTACACTCCTCTGGTACTGTTATGGGGGGGGGGGGACACCCTCAGGGCCGCACTGGGACCAAAAAGCAGGTCTTGTACACAAATCTTACCAGCCCACAAAGTTTGCAGATTTTCATATAGTAATGTATGGAAATAAGGTCGGTTTGACGCGTGTTAATTGCGTATTTTGCTCTATCAATCCTGTGACTTCAGGTTATCAGAAAGATCAGACTGGGACAGGCTCTCCATGACAGGGCCCCAAAATATGCAAGTAACTCGCTTATGTGAAAGCAGCCTAATTGTAATGAACGTAGTCAAAGCACATCATGATAGTAATTTGAGAAACATCATACTTCTCAATGCCTTATAAATAAACCTATATTATATATATATATATATATATATATATATATATATATATTGTAGACAGGTCACAGGAGATGTCTTCGAGGGGGTGTACATCTCACCTAGGTTGAGGCGCACGGTGAGATGGTGAGTCCAGGAGGGATCTGTTGCTCAGCAGTGTTATGCTGCTGAGTTATTATTTATTTTTACCAGGCCTGGATTTACATGGAATGGCAGGTAGGTTTTGGTAGTGGGACTTGCCATTCCCTCCCCCCGATCCAGTTTGGGTTTTGCCATCAGGTGAGCAATCAGCCTGAGAAGGTAAGAGCTCCACAGAGATGCAGGTGATGGCTCTCAGCCAGGAGTGAACAGCCTGGATGCTGTGTTTGGTGGGAGCTGGAAAGAATACAGCCGCTGCGGCTTATTCATACCGTGTGATACCGCGGATTGAAGTGTCAGACAGGTGACCTGCTTGTTAGTAAGTGCCTAGACGGGCAAGACCTTTTTGTTTTGTTCTTAAGGGTATATTCACACGGGCGGGCTCGCAGCGAGATTCTCGCTGCGAGCCCGGCAGGTCCTGTCAGTTCCCATAAACTACATACTTGCTGCGGTCTAAACGACCGCAGCGAGTATGTAATTATACCGCGCTTAACCCCTTCTACTCCCGCCGGCTGTAAGCAGCATACATTACCTGTCCTTGCTGCATGGGTCCGGCGTCCTGCTCTCCCGTCCGGCCAATTAGTGTGTTGCCCAGCCGCAGCCACTGATTGGCCGAGCGGGAGAGCAGGACGCCGGACCCGTGCAGCAAGGACAGGTAATGTATGCTGCTTACAGCGGGGGAGCCGGCGGGAGTAGAAGGGGTTAAGCGCGGTATAATTACATACTCGCTGCGGTCGTTTAGACCGCAGCAAGTATGTAGTTTATGGGAACTGACAGGACCTGCCGGGCTCGCAGCGAGATTCTCCCGTCCCGCCCGTGTGAATATACCCTAAAAAGCACGGTGTTGCTGTACTTATGTTTTCTGGACTTTTTATGCTGCCAATAAACGCCAAGCTGTTATTTTAAAAAACCAAGTCTGTTGTGAACTGTGTCCAAACACACCATCCCCTGAGAAGATCCTTACTATATATATATATATATATATATATATATATATATATATATATATATATATATATATATATATAGAAAGGTGGACACAGCACTCAAGGAAACTTATGCAGTTGGTGCCAGCAGTGTATACCCCTGAGGACCATGGGTATGAGTGCATACATATGAAGAAAATCACTGCGGCACTCCGGTACAGCTCGTGTTCAAATAGTGTAGTTTATTTCTCCCACAAAGTAGGCATTAGCACTTTGTGGGAGAAATAAACTACACTATTTGAACACGAGCTGAATCCGGAGTGCCGCAGTGATTATATATATATATATATATATATATATATATATATATATATATATATATATATATAAATATACAATGGAACAAAAGTGCAATTTTTGGGAAAAATAGTGACATGGGTGTGAGGTATTTCCTGTTCTTTGACCGAATAGAACTTTAGCACAGAATGTAAAAAGATAAACAGACACCACATTATTTTGCTATATAAAATGCATAAAAACACAACTTTTTTACCCACAAGGGAACTGCAGGGGCTAATAAAGTCACCGATCCTGAGTCACCCAAGTCAAGAGTCAAAACCCAAACTTTCAGCATTTGATTAGCGGTGGCTGATGAAGTTGGATAAAGCCCTAAGGCTATGTGAAAAACATGGATATAGTCATTGGCTGTATCCATGTTTTCCAGACAACCTTAGAGCTTTATCCAAGTTCAGCAGCCCCAGCTAATCAAATGCCGATCGTTCGGGTTCGGATGGACTCTAACCTGAACATGGTTCGCTCATCTCTACTAAGAGCTTAAAAACTGCCTCAGTGATTGACAGGGGTGTTCACTGCTGATGCTGAACCTCTTCTTTCTGCTCCACTTCACACACTGCTGTCCCAGTTGTATACACCTCGCCTGCGGCCTTCTTCACCTCCACAACACTGACTGACAATCATGAGGTGTCAGTAGGTGGAGCCATCCAGGCCACCGTCCACAGGAGGACCCCAGGGCCAGGTGAATGGGGGCAGAGGAGGAGGAAGATGATGGGGGTCCTCTGATGATGAATAGTGAGACAGCCAGCAGAGCAGGTAACGGCCAGCCCACACAACATCACACACACACAGCGCACCACACACACCATGTGTAGTAGACACTGACATACACACAGAGCACCACACACACCACATTTAGTAGACACTGACACACACACAGAGCACCACACACACCACATGTAGTAGACACTGACACACACACAGAGCACCACACACACACCACATGTAATAGACACTGACACACACACAGAGCACCACACACACACCACATGTAGTAGACACTGACACACACACAGAGCACCACACACACCACATGTAGTAGACACTGACACACACACAGAGCACCACACACACACCACATGTAATAGACACTGACACACACACAGAGCACCACACACACCACATGTAGTAGACACTGACACACACACAGAGCACCACACACACCACATGTAATAGACACTGACACACACACAGAGCACCACACACACCACATGTAGTAGACACTGACACACACACAGAGCACCACACACACCACATGTAATAGACACTGACACACACACAGAGCACCACACACACCACATGTAGTAGACACTGACACACACACAGGCAGCAGCCAGCTCGGCCCCACTTCACTACAAAAGATATCTTCTCCTCCTCCTCCTCTCTGTCCGACAGCGACAGGCAGCGTGTGTGAGCGCCTCTCTGTAACTGTCAGCGGCTGCGACCTTCAGTATCTCACGGCCTCCTCAGTTTCTTGCAGTTCCAATCCCCCATATCCCCCCCTCTGCGCCTGTTTGGTAGCCGCCATGGACCCCCACAAGGGTCAAGATTAGTGTCAGTGTATGCCAGCACCCTCAATCAGCACCTGCCAGCTGAACCAGGCAGCCCCCCTACTGGCAATTGGCCCAGCCCACCGGGCATTTGGCCGCTGTTCCAGATAACCATTCTGGGCCTGGACACCCTGCTAGAACTGTTTATAGGGGACACTGCTCTGGCAATGCTTATGGGTACACTCCTCTGGCACGGTTTATGGATACAGTCCTCTGGCACTGTTTATAGGGGACACTTCTCTGGCACCGTTTATGGATAGAATCCTCTGGCACTGTTTATGGGTACACTCCTCTGGCACTGTTTATGGGGGACACTCCTCTGGCACTGTTTATGGGGGACACTCCTCTGGCACTGGTAATAAGTAATTATATCAGAACTTACAAATCGGATTCTCTTTGAATAGCAGTGTATGAGCGGTGTCTTTTTCAGTTTTTAGCACTATCGCCACCTAGTGCTGAATATTAATATTACAATTGATCCCATGTAGCACTTACATATTCCACAGCAATGTATGTGGATATTATATTCTCATGCCGGACACCATACAATCCATGTTATGTGACTGTCACATACAGTATATACTTCCCTAGCACGGGATATGGACGCGACTTCAGGGGTTTTATCTGTCTCTACTCAATCATTCTTGCTCCCAGCTTCCACTTTGGGCATAAATCCCACCCTAACACATAAACTAAAGAGTATTCCAAACAGGTAGGAGGAATATATTAGATCACAGTTTGGTTCACATTGTGAACGGTCTCCTATGAATTTCTTATGTACTGTGTATGTTATGTATGTAGCTGGCCACATAAGAGTTACCCTCTAGAACAGGGGTGTCAGACTGCGACTATTCTAGCTGTTGCAAAACTACAATTCCTATCATGCCTGGTCAACTAAAGCTGCACTGGTGCGCCATCTGCTGTATACTGGTGGTGTGTGTTACTGCAACTTGGCTACTGTTGAACTGAATGGGAGCTGAGCTGCAGTAACTGACAACTCAGGACCTGAAAAGTTGTTAGGCCTTGTAACCGGAGACAGAATAACTAAATTACCCACAGCCTTATAGGATACGTCTGTTATAGGCAGAATCTTTTCCACCCGGTCATTGCGGGTCACCTCTTCTCATTGAAGACCCCTGGCCTGGACCACACACTGGTCTACCCCCCTGCTCTCTGCATTGTGCTGGGGTCAGGTGGAGCAGACAGCGGCAGAACATCTACCATACCAGCTCCCGGTGATGTTACCCGGCTCCCCTCAATGGGGGCTATGGGCTCCTTCTCCACTTTCCATTGGATTCCGGTCTCCTTCCTCTGCACTGGGTTTTGCCCCGATCCATCTCTGGCTGCGTCTTCCCTCACTCTCTGCAGTCTGAGCGGAGACATTATTATGGTTCATGCCTTGCGCCTCTTTTACAGTATCCTAGTCAGCGTCATCTATCTCTGCGGTCATGTACATATAGACATACTAACCTCTTTGCTTAAAGGGGTTATCCGGGTAACAAAAACAATATTCTAAACAATCCCCCTTCCCAATACCACCCTATGTCTAATATACATGTATAACCTATCTTCCACCCTTTCCCTGTTATTTTTTCTCCTATTTACCCGCTCTGGACATCTAAAATCATCTTCTCTAAGTCCACTCTGACAACATGCTGCTCCCTCTTACCCCCTCCCTTTGTGGTCTGAGGACATGTGATCTCCTCTCTGGGGGCCGGGTTAGCTGTATATTGACTTGGTAATCTGACCGCCAGGAGACATTATCTGCATAATCTTAATGCACCTGTGCTTCTTCCATAGACATACATGTGTCCCCAGTGGCGTAGCTATAGGGGTCGCCGGGGTCGCCATGGCGACCGGGCCCCTACGCTAGGGGGGCCCGCACGGCCCCCCTTGCCACTTGTGACAGTGTCACTTTAAGCATCCCGAGAAGCTGCGGCCGCGCAGCTTCTCGGGATGCACAGATCGCTTTGATGTTCCGCCCGCACAGTGAGCGGGCGGAACATTAAAGCGATCAGAATACAGGAGCAGGACCTGTCAGCGTCCTCCTCCTGTATTCTCTCCCATAGGCTGCCGGCACTTCATACCAGCAGCCTATGGGAGGCCGGGACGTGACCTCTCCGGCAGACGTGAGGATGTGACGTCACCACGCCTGCCGGAAGTCCCGTCCCTGCGGCTCGCAAGATGGAGCCCGAAGAGGAGGAGGAGAGCTGCTGCCTGCAGCCACAGCGCGGATTAGGTGAGTAGGATGTTTGTTTTTTTAGGGGCACCTCTGGGGGCATTATTAGTATATGGGGCACCTCTGGGGGCATTATTAGTTCTTGGGGGCACCTCTGGGGGCATTATTATTGTATGGGGGCACCTCTGGGGGCATTATTATTGTATGGGGGCACCTCTGGGGGCATTATTATTGTATGGGGGCACCTCTGGGGGCATTATTATTGTATGGGGGCACCTCTGGGGGCATTATTATTGTATGGGGGCACCTCTGGGGGCATTATTATTGTATGGGGGCACCTCTGGGGGCACTATTAGTTCTTGGGGGCACCTCTGGGGGCATCATTATTGTATGGGGGCACCTCTGGGGGCATTATTAGTATATGGGGGCACCTCTGGGGGCATTATTATTGTATGGGGGCACCTCTGGGGGCATTATTAGTTCATGGGGACAACTCTGTGGGCGTTATTAGTTCATGGGGGCACCTCTGGGGGCATTATTAGTATATGGGGGCACCTCTGGGGGCATTATTAGTTCATGGGGGCACCTCTGGGGGCACTATTAGTTCATGGGGGCACCTCTGGGGGCACTATTAGCTCATGGGGGCACCTCTGGGGGCACTATTAGCTCATGGGGGCACCTCTGGGGGCATTATTAGCTCATGGGGGCACCTCTGGGGGCATTATTAGTATATGGGGGCACCTCTGGGGGCATTATTAGTTCATGGGGGCACCTCTGGGGGCATTATTAGTTCATGGGGGCACCTCTGGGGGCATTATTAGTTCATGGGGGCACCTCTGGGGGCATTATTAGTTCATGGGGGCACCTCTGGGGCACTATTAGCTCATGGGGGCACCTCTGGGGGCACTATTAGCTCATGGGGGCATTATTAGTTCATAGGGGGCAACTCTGGGGGCATTATTAGTTCATGGGGGCAACTCTGGGGGCATTTTTAGCTCATGGGGGCCACCTCTGGGGGCATTATTAGTATATGGGGGCACCTCTGGGGGCATTATTAGTTCATGGGGGCACCTCTGGGGGCACTATTAGCTCATGGGGGCACCTCTGGGGGGCATTATTAGTATATGGGGGCACCTCTGGGGGCATTATTAGTTCATGGGGGCACCTCTGGGGGCATTATTAGTTCATGGGGGCACCTCTGGGGGCATTATTAGTTCATGGGGGCACCTCTGGGGGCATTATTAGCTCATGGGGGCACCTCTGGGGGCACTATTAGCTCATGGGGGCACCTCTGGGGGCACTATTAGTTCATAGGGGGCAACTCTGGGGGCATTATTAGTTCATGGGGGCCACCTCTGGGGGCATTATTATTGTATGGGGGCACCTCTGGGGGCATTATTAGCTCATGGGGGCACCTCTGGGGGCAGTATTAGCTCATGGGGGCACAGCAGAGGATCCTACATACAGGGGGCACAGCAGAGGATCCTACATACAGGGGGCACAGCAGAAGATCCTACATACAGGGGGCATCCCACATTCCTACTCACTTTACTGCACATTACACCAAACAGTGCAGTTACTATGGGAGCCTACAGGAGGGAGGAAGGGAAGGAAGTTGCTAGAAATGTGCGGAGCCTAAATTGTTTGTCTCGCAGGTTCTAAGGGGATGAAATGTATCTGGAAGGAATCATCCTGGAGGACTGGGCCGGATGGAGAGGAAAAGGGAAAGTGACGCCTCAGATCAAAGAAGACGTCACCTGTGAGTCACTGTATGACGGTTTTCTTATTTTGTAGAACATTATTTAGTAGGGGCGCCCCGAGGTGGAAAAGGTTGGGAAGCACTGCGCTAATCTGTCCCGCTGCGCCCGCTGGCACATGCTGTCATCTGATTGGGCCTCTTACCTAATCAGATGACAGCAAGTACCAGCGCCCCCTCCTCCAGACATCTGCCTTGGCGGCCCAAGCTATGTCCTATGGCCGTATCTTTACCGCGTTGAGCTCCAGCTTGTGCTGCATCTACATTATCTGTACTCAGAGATATCACTGTGTTATCTGTGGTGTTACATAGGACTGCAGGGGACATCTACTACATTATCTGTACTCAGAGATATCACTGCGTTATCTGTGGTGTTACATAGGACTGCAGGGGACATCTACTACATTATCTGTACTCAGAGATATCACTGCGTTATCTGTGGTGTTACATAGGACTGCAGGGGACATCTACTACATGATCTGTACTCAGAGATATCACTGCGTTATCTGTGGTGTTACATAGGACTGCAGGGGACATCTACTACATGATCTGTACTCAGAGATATCACTGCGTTATCTGTGGTGTTACATAGGACTGCAGATGACTACTACATTATCTGTACTAAGAGGGATATCACTGTTATCTGTGGTGTTACATAGGACTGCAGGTGACCACTACATTATCTGTACTCAGAGATATCACTGCGTTATCTGTGGTGTTACATAGGACTGCAGATGACTACTACATTATCTGTACTCAGAGGAATATCACTGTTATCTGTGGTGTTACATAGGACTGCAGGTGATATCAGGTGACTTCTCCAGGTTGCAGAAGTTCAAACTTCATCATGCCCTGCTGACAGTTTATAATGGGAGTTGTAGTTTTGCAGCATGTGGCTCTTCAGGTTGCAGCACTACAACCCCCATCGTTTCCAACTGGCAGTTCATGATGAGAGTTGTAGTTTTTCAGCTGTAGAGTCAAAGATTGGAATACAATGATTAGACAATGACACAGTACAGTCCATTAATGATAGGGGGCAGTAGTGCAGTACATGAGGTGGAGGCAGTGACAGGGCATTAGAACATGGTGGCACATTAGAGTCATTGGCTATAACGTTAGATAGGACTTTGCCTGATCAGGTGAGATGGGGGGGCCCCAAGCTAAAATTTTGCACCAGGGCCCATCAGCCTTTAGCTACGCCCCTGCGTGTCCCTGAGCCTAGGTCTCTGTAATGTGAAAAGTTATAGTTCTGTCTCTGTTTGCTGTCAGTGAATGCAGACATATGTACCTGTCTTTGTGTCACAGCTCTGAATATTGTAAGTGTTATGGATGTTCTTAGAGTCCTGATGGAACTAGAATGTTTTCATTCACAGTCAGCAAGCAGAGATCTAAACCTACACTACACCCCCCACCCCAGTAAACAGATGCCCGTTATGCAGCACATAACTACACCATGCACGGGTCAGCTCTGCTACATCATCAGCTAGTATGGGATACATATTGAGGTGATGTGATGCAGAATCAGTAAAAAAAACAGCCCTGTGGTTACTGTGCAATAATAATGACAGCAGGGGCAGGAAAGTAAGCTAAGGGGGCGAGTACACAAACGGACCAATCAGGGAGATTCATGATGGGAAATGTAGTTTCCTATCTTGAATATAGACCGGCTTTTAGAAAAACTTGTAACTCAGAAATGGCGGCAGCTAGAAAAACAGGAGACGGCTCAAATACTTAGGGGGATTTGGTGAGTAAGAGCAGCTGGCATTACATTTTGACCTGATCAGCGTCCACTCCATTCTGCTGCTGGAAGTTCGGGTATCCATGGATACGACCACACCGGGTCAGTTCCACGCACAAGCCCTATTGGATCAGAATGGAGCTCATGCACAGTACTGACTGCTGTAGTCGTATCCACGGATACCTGAACTTCCTGTGGCAGAATCAATTGCTGATCGTGTCAGTGTTCATCATGAGAGGATATAATCCTTTTCACACTGCTCATAGGTGAAACGGTGTGACGTGTTTTCCAACCAGAAAAAAAAAAAAAAAAAATATTTAACCCCTCAATATGTCTTTTTCACAGAAAACTCTTCCAGGTGAGGTCTCTATGAATTTATATACTGCCATTGGGGTCATGGAGAATTGCTAACCCTTTGCACCACCTTGCTTTGTTTCTTATACAGGGTTAAAGGGGTACTCCGGCATAAAAAAAAATATTTAAAAATCAACTGGTCAGAAAGTTACAAATACATTTGTAATTTACTTCTATTTAAAATGCTCCAGTATTCCAGTATTTATCAGCTGCTGTATGTCCTGCAGGAAGTGGTGTATTCTTTCCAGTCTGAGACAGTGCTCTCTGCTGCCACCTCTGTCTATGTCAGGAACTGTCCAGAGCACTGTCCAGTAGTCCTGGATATTCATGAGAAGCAGAAAACTCCGCCCACCAGCTGCTGGGTGGCAGTTATCTATCCATGCTGTGTATGGGTAGTCACCTGTCAATCAGCAGCTGGAGGGCGGGGGAAGGGGTGTGGCAAGAATCCCATTCTCCTGCATATTAGGAAAACAGCTAAACAGAATGATGTAAGTAATACACCGATCTGTTCAGCATTTCTGTCACCAGTTTGTGTTGCCTTCATAAGGCAGAATAAACCTAGTGACGGATTCCCTTTAAAAATTTCTGATGTATCTTTAACACACCCAGTGTCACATGTATGGAAGCAAGATGATTTGGTCCCATGATTTCTCTAAACCATTGATAACATTCCCTAGTCTGGGTCCTTTTTTTTTTTTTTACCTAGAATGGTTTGGTCTAAACCAGTCTTAGCTTGGCTTTTAGCTAGATCACTAGACAGACAGAAACCATTAAAATGGAGTTCCAGCTCCTGAAATTGCCTCTGAACCTAACCTGATAGTCTGCAAAGGTCATGCCAAAGGAGAAGATTTTCCCTCTGTGTGAAGAGATGCGTTCAAGGCCTTAAACCTGCTACAAGGAAATCACTACTCTGCTCTATGTTGCAAGGATAAGTTCTATGTTCTACAACTCTCTTCTTCTAGTCCAGGGTTGGATAATTTGCTTGAGAGCCCCCTGGCATTTACTATTCAGTTCAGACATGATGCTGATCGGCTTCCATGTTGGTGATCAGACAGATCTGCAGAGTTGTTCTGTGAGTAATAGAGATGAGCGAACCTCGAGCACACTCAGATTCACCCGAACCCGAGCGTGCGCCATTTGATTACTGGTGGCTGAAGAAGTTAGATGCAACCTTAGGAATCCCTGGCAGCCTTAGGGATGCATCCAACTTCTTCAGCCACCAGTAATCAAATGCCGCATGCTCAGGTTCAGTTGAAACTGAGCATGCTCGAGGTTTGCTCATCTCTAGTTTCCTCTAAACGACAACCAGCCAAACTGTGACCTTGTATGCAGCATCTAGTTTTATTGTACCAAGTTCCCTTTCAGTAGATCCATAACCGTCCAAGCCTTTAAGTTGCATCTACCTTGTGCTGTTTAGTGCAGTTTACTGTTGTTTCATGGAATCATATTAGCACAAGTCATTCGCCTGCACTTGGTATCAGCACTATATTAGCATCGCCACTCTGCCACATGACATATACTGGATAATGTACTACTGCACCCGCATAGCTCTGCACTACTCCATTTGTGTAGCCACCACTCATGGTTACCACATAATGCACAAAGAGAAATAAAATCATCCCACTTATCGACATCAGCGTACTGCCCTAGCATATGTATACGGGTTATAAAACATACCCTAACACAGTCCATACACCCAAGACACACGCTCACACCACTTATCATATTAGTATAAAGATTATTTTAGCTTACAAGGACCAAACTTATTGAAGGCTTTGGCTTTATGTCTTACAGGTGGGGAATGTTTAGCTTGGAGATAATCATCTGGGCCTTTGATGGTGTATGCTAGGAACCCAAAGTGTCAGCTGCAACACCCCTAGTTTTCCATGCTTTTGGTTTGCTCCATACATCTGGTCGTAAAAGTTGTCTGGCCACTTAAACAGGTCATATAGCAATTCCTCCAGAGGATAACACTTGTGTGGTCCAGGACATACATGTTTCTTATTGGTTGTTGCCTCGATCCTTCATCAGTTCCTATAATACCTCTGGATATGGCAATTAGAGATGATCGAACTGCTCGGACTTTTGGTCCGAAAGCAGTTCGTTCTCTCATCATGCCTGTGATCCTGGCCGCATACTTGCGCTCCCGCGAATATGCGGCCAGGATCAAAGGCATGATGAGAGAGCGCCAATGCCGTCAGACGGTCCGCTCATCTCTAATGGCAATGGGCAATGAATGATAAGTGGGGAAAACACAATTAGGTAATAAAAATGCTAAACCAATATGAACAACAGTTTATTTACAATAGTAAGAATAAAGATAATATACATATACAACATAACAATACCATAATTTACACATATTACGGAGGTTTGCCATTCAGAGATAAAATAATTTACCGAAGCTAGCCGTCTAGAACAGCAGAACTGGACCATATTGGACTGGACTACCATGGGTCCACAAGATGGGACGATTCTGTAGGTTCCCAGTCATACAGAGGATGTGCATTTCCCCTTTAAATCCATAGTATACTCTTCCATCTTCAGAGTTCACTGTTAAATAGTGATGGACTTCAGACGAGCTCGTCTTCTGCTGGTTGTTCATGTAGGAACCTGAAACCACTGTAAGGTTCAATTGTAGGACAATCCATCCATGGAACTGTTGTGATGCCATATACAGGATATTGTACAGTGTTACACCACATTCACCAAAGTCATTGCCCTAGAAGGTCCTCATACTTCATTACTTAGATTGGCGCAGGAATTTTCATGTTCACTAAACCTTCAAACCCACGCAGTTCATATGTTATACGTCCATAGAGGAGGCATCTGACTCATTTGACACATAAATAACATCTGGCCTCTTGATGCTCACCTGCGTAAACAAGAAAACAAATAGAAAAGATGATTCAGCAGCCGATAATTTATGTAATTTATAACTTGGTAAAGATTTCATTAAAACATAATTTAAAGGAAATCTATCATTAGGTTTATTCTGCCTTAAATGAGGGCAGCATAAACTAGTGATAGAAATGCTAAACAGATCGGTGTGTTATTTCCATTATACTGTTCATCCATTCTCCTAATATGCAGGAGAATAGGTTTGTTACCACACCCCTCCCTCCGCCCTCCAGCTGCTGATTGACAGTCGACTGCCTATACACAGCATGGATAGTTAACTGCCAATCTGGTGGGTGGAGTCTCTGCTTCTCATGAATATCCAGGACTACTGAGCTCACGCACATAATTGAGAGGACTACATGTTATTGACAAGAATATATTCACATCAGCTGCACAGAACAATGTAAGTGATACATCATTCTGTTCAGCTTCTCTGACACTAGTTTATACTACCCTTATATAAGACAGCATAAACCTGCTGAGTCTCTTTAAAGTTTTCCATTTTGAAGCTTGTTCAATATTGTTTATTACAACTATAAATGAGCACAACTGGAACATTTCAATCATTCAGTATTTGTATACCGGGGGCTGAAGTAGTTGGATGCAGCCCTAGGGGGTCTGGGAAAACATGGATACAGATTCTGGCCTGTGGCTGTATCCATGTTTTCACGGACTCCCTAGGGCTGCATCCAACTTCTTTGTGCTCGTCTTTATTCAGAACTGTTCAAGTTTAACATGCAGTACCACGCATAACCACAAGGTGTGCTTTAAGGAGGGAAGAAAAGTCCCAGCTAACCTGAACAAACACCTAAACAAAGCTCTTGGTTGGTAAAACATGGCGTCTCTCTCATACGACCATCCATAGAGCTCAGGGCGGCTGTACTGTTGGTCCACTATACTGCAGTACTATTCCTCCACCATTCATAAGTATAAAGGTAATGAAGCATTGGTGTAGTGCAGCACCGTCTTCTGAATTATTCTTTGCACCCCAGCCCTCATGACTTTGAATGTTTACCGCAGCCACCCATGATGGGGGTCAGTATAGGTAATCTCAGGATGGATGGTGGTCCCAGAGGCCAGACCTCTATAAACCATAACATGATGGCATGTCCTTTTCTGTCACTTTTAGAGATGAGAACACCCGTTTCATCCCAAGTTTGTTATGCTCTTTGGGGTGACACATCTCAATACATTTCTGAAACTCACCTTCATGGACAAGTTTACTTTTTCCAGAGTGGGCTTGAAATTAATGTTTGGGGAATATGCATATTGGGGATATTCTGTAATGGCACAAAAATTTAATATTAGATGAAAACATACCTCATCCTCATAACACCACAAAATATTATATATGTTATGAAAGTACCTAGAAACTGAGACATTCTGCTTGTTGAAGATGGTCCACTCTGTTCCTGACAGGTAAATCTCCCTCTAATCCCTGACCACCCCTAAACCTGCTTCTCCCTCTAATCCCTGACCACCCCTAAACCTGCTTCTCCCTCTAATCCCTGACCACCCCTAAACCTGATTCTCCCTCTAATCCCTGACCACCCATAAACCGCTTCTCCCTCTAATCCCTGACCACCCATAAACCTGATTCTCCCTCTAATCCCTGACCACCCCTAAACCTGCTTCTCCCTCTAATCCCTGACCACCCCTAAACCTGCTTCTCCCTCTAATCCCTGACCACCCATAAAATCGATTCTCCCTCTAATCCCTGATCACCCATAAACCTGCTTCTCCCTCTAATCCCTGACTACCAATAAACCGCTTCTCCCTCCTCTCCCTGACCACCCATAAACCGCTTCTCCCTCTAATCCCTGACCACCCATTAACCGCTTCTCCCTCTAATCCCTGATCACCCATAAACCTGCCTCTCCCTCTAATCCCTGACCACCCATTAACCGCTTCTCCCTCTCATCCCTGATCACCCATAAAGCCGCTTCTCCGTCTAATCCCTGACCACCCATAAACCGCTTCTCCCTCTAATCCCTGATCACCCATAAACCTGCTTCTCCCTCTAATCCCTGACCACCCATTAACCGCTTCTCCCTCTTATCCCTGACCACCCATAAAACTGCTTCTCCCTCTTCTCCCTGACCACTCATAAAACCCCTCGCCCTCTAATCCCTGACCACCCATAAAACTGATTCTGCCTCTTATTCCTGACCACCCATAAAACCGCTTCTCCCTCTAATTCCTGACCACCCATAAAACTGCTTCTCCCTCTTCTCCCTGACCACTCATAAAACCCCTCCTCCCTCTAATCCCTGGCCACCCATAAAACCGCTTCTCCCTCTAATCCCTGATCACCCATAAACCTGCTTCTCCCTCTAATCCCTGACCACCAATAAACCGCTTCTCCCTCCTCTCCCTGACCACCCATAAACCTGCTTCTCCCTCTAATCCCTGACCACCCATAAAACTGCTTCTCCCTCTAATCCCTGACCACCCATTAACCGCTTCTCCCTCTAATCCCTGATCACCCATAAAACTGCTTCTCCCTCTAATCCCTGACCACCAATAAACCGCTTCTCCCTCCTCTCCCTGACCACCCATAAAACTGCTTCTCCCTCTAATCCCTGACCACCCATTAACCGCTTCTCCCTCTAATCCCTGATCACCCATAAACCTGCCTCTCCCTCTAATCCCTGACCACCCATTAACCGCTTCTCCCTCTAATCCCTGACCACCCATAAACCTGCCTCTCCCTCTAATCCCTGACCACCCATTAACCGCTTCTCCCTCTAATCCCTGACCACCCATAAAACCGCTTCTCCCTCTAATCCCTGATCACCCATAAACCTGCTTCTCCCTCTAATCCCTGACCACCCCTAAACCTGCTTCTCCCTCTAATCCCTGACCACCCATAAAACTGCTTCTCCCTCTAATCCCTGACCACCCATTAACCGCTTCTCCCTCTTATCCCTGACCACCCATAAAACTGCTTCTCCCTCTTCTCCCTGACCACTCATAAAACCCCTTCTCCCTTTAATCCCTGACCACCCATAAAACCGCTTCTCCCTCTTATCCCTGACCACCTATAAAACCGCTTCTCCCTCTAATCCCTGACCACCCATAAAACCGCTTCTCCCTCTAATCCCTGACCACTCATAAAACCGCTTCTCCCTCTTATCCCTGACCACCCATAAAACTGCTACTGCTGTAGATTTACAGTGCTGCAGTATAATCTACCTCTAGCCTCTCCCTTTAGCTTCTAAGCAGCAGCAGTTCAATTCCTAGTGTAACCCATTCCTTGCTGTGTTGCTGCTGTTTCTTTCCTTTCTGCTCACACACTTTGAGAACCCAGTGCATCAGTAACCCCTTCTCCCCTATATGCTATTAGTAATACTGTACTGGGCAAATCATCCCTCAGCACAGTGCCAGCCTGTTTAGTCCAGTGTACTTTCACCAGCACTATGTTATGACATAGCAGAGAAGAGTATGTGCTATGCTGTAACTGGCCAGACAGCTAAGGAGAAGAAAATTCTTTATGTATACTGCGGGCAAACTTCCCCGCTCTGGTCCTGCCCATGAAATGTAGAGAATGAGAACTAGCTGTTCCCTTGCAGGGGGCCCTATGGCTCAATAACAGCAGCGACGACACTAAAATCACTTTGTCACCATTTTGAAGGGTTTGGAAACACAAGTATAATGTATATTCATCCACTTACGTTCTACATCTAAATCTGTTGCTGGATTGGAGATGATATATTGGATGCTCTCCTCATCGTCACTAATAAATATGCTTTCGTCATACTGATCCTTAGAAATTCTAAATAGAAACATGGTATTAGTATGTCAGAGTGTGAACAGACCCTTAGTGAGAATCTTGAAAGGATTCCCCTCTTTGGAAGGATTGCATTGTTAGAAAACAAAGGTGGTGACCGTAGCCAAGCACCATAATAGCAGGACCATTTTATGGGGTCTCTCTCTTCTATGTACCCCGCTGATTCCACACACATTGGTAATAAACTGGAATGGTGGAATGTCCACTCACCCGGCTTTTCTCTTCTGATATTCTCTGAACAGGAAAACACCCACGGTGATGACGATTGTAGCCAAAACTGCAATGGCGGCTCCGACCCCTCCATAGACCGATGTCTTTGATAATCTTCCCGTGCAGTCTGTGGATGTATATATGTACTGATGACTGTCCGGGCATCTGTATAGAGACAGGTGAAAAATAAGAAAAACATCACACACTTTCCATAGACGTCACAGTGGGAGCTGCGGGGGGACCCAGGTAGGGGAGTATACATTGTTTTATTTTTATAGGGGAATTAAGGCGTCTAGAATACCCCTTTAGAATGCGTTCACATCAAATCCGCAGAATATTTGATAGCGCAGATTTGATTAGCATTGAATTTGCAGCTTCAAATCTGCACCATTAAATCTGCTGTAGATCCTGTATGTGTGAACGCACCCTTAAATGTGATTGGGTTATGGTAATCATTAAATAAACATGAATTTAAAGAGTCACTGTCGTATTTTTTTTTTGTTATTTTTTTGCAGAAATCAATAGTCCAGGCGATTTTAAGAAACTTTGTACTTGGATTTATTAGCCAAATATGCCATTATCTGCATTTAAAAAACCTTTTCCCAGGTCCCCCCTCCCTCCTCTTTTCCATCCACTGCAAAAAATCAGGAAATTGTGACTTGTTGCATCAGACACAACCCAGTCTGTTCTATAGAGAGGGGAGGGGGTAGGAGGAAGGAGGGAGTTAGCCGACAGCAGGGAGCAGATAACAGAGGATTACAGGCACAGAGCTGGGTGACAGCTGTAATCAGAGCTCAGAGAGGTCAGTGCTGACTGTCAGAGGAGTTAAAGGGCGATGGATTTGTACATTAACTCTTTGTTGTCCTGTTTTGGTCTTTTATTTAGCTCTCTCAGTAGGAGAACAATGAAGACAGGGGGGAGAGCTTCAAACTGCTTTTTCATGATAAAAATGCATTTTTCGAATAATAAACCTAATTACAAAGTTTCTTAAAATCGGCTGGACTATTGATTTCTGCAAAAACATTTTCACGACAGTGACACTTTAAAGTTATGTACTTGAGTGAGAAAAACGCATGCCAACATCACAGTACATACTAAATCGCTGATCTAGGGGACATTTTATTGTGAGAGAATTCCTAGGGATCCTACTGGTGTAAATGGGACAGTTTGCTTATTAGAGAAGGAGTTGAGGAAACACAGACTGCCTCCCCATGGAATACTTACAAGCAATGCGGCCCTAGATCTTTCCTTATGTTACATAAGCCACTGTTGCAGTTGAAATATTTTGGAGATTGTTGGTCACAGTTGGACACACAGGTCAGACCATCCGCGGTCTTCATAGCCGTGTAGAAAGCACTGAAACCTTCGGGCAATGTTTTGCTGCAAAAATCTAAAAAGGCAAAAGAATATAAAAGATTTATGTCTGACCTCAAAGCCCCTGTGTCCATGGGAATTACATCTATACCCAAAGATAACACTAGCAGCACCAATGTCCTTGGAGATTGAGGAAATCCTATATAGTATGAATGGTAGACAGTGATAGCTAAGCATTAGGTGTCCTCTCCTTACCCTCTAACGTAATGGGGGCCGATGGCTTAAACTGTAGAACATCGGAGATGCAGAGATCATCTGTAATAGAAGAGATTAGAAGTTATTCATATTCGTGGAGTTGGGGTCCGATGTCACCTGATACTAAATTCATAGTCAGGATGTCCACCCGAAAAGTTAAAGGATTATTCCTATGATAACCTCTTCACGTTTGCAATCTCTGTGTACATATGTGTGTGTATATATATATATATATATATATATATATATATATATATATATATATATACGGTCCTACTGCTGATGCCCTGTGCAGTAGGAATGTTCAGTACAGTATATACAGGTTCCTGCTGTGGAGGGGTTTTAATGTGATCAGCCCCCTGCAGGCAGGGATAATGACAGGCAGCCCCCTGTCAGTAACCCCTTAAATAATCTATAGCAATCGTAGCATTTGACAGGATAAGTACCTGTCACTGACTGATTGGGACTACAGGGGTCCCAATCATTTTCACAGGTGGGGGTCTACCTGTACAGCTCATGGACAGGACTGAGTGGAGGATGGAAGAACTGCCTGTACAGCTCATGGACAGGACTGAGTGGAGGAGGAAAGAGCTGCCTGTAGAGCTCAGAGACAGGACTGAGTGGAGGAGGAAAGAGCTGCCTGTACAGCTCAGGGACAGGACTGAGTGGAGGAGGAAAGAACTGCCTGTACAGCTCAGGGACAGGACTGAGTGGAGGAGGAAAGAACTGCCTGTACAGCTCAGGGACAGAACTGAGTGGAGGAGGAAAGAACTGCCCTGTACAGCTCAGGGACAGGACTGAATGGAGGAGGAAAGAAGTGCCTGTACAGCTCAGGGACAGGACTGAGTGGAGGAGGAAAGAACTGCCTGTACAGCTCAGGGACATGACTGTGTTGAGGAGGAGAGAGCTGCCTGTACAACTCATGGACAGGACTGAGTGGAGGAGGGAAGAGCTGCCTATACCTATATGCTCAGAGACCTGTACCTGGTAATTGAGCTTATGGTTGACTGTGCTAAAAGGGTTGGCGTTTAGACTGTACATGTTGTCCTATAGCAGCATTTATTTCCTGTGACACATTTCTTACCAGTGCAGTTGTTTTTATCCTCTTCTAGACTCATCTCAACATCTTTGAAGATCTTCTCAGACTCTTCAGTCACATTTACATTTTCTTCATATTTCACTTCTGCAATCACTCTATGGTCTACAATAATGCTGCCAGGTCTATAACAGTCAAATGCAAAGTCATTATACATAGACCAGAGAAAAGGATAAATTTCTTGATCTTGTGTACCCGACACCCTAGCCAGGAATTCAGCCAACTCTATCTCCCTACCACTTGGTGTAAAAGATTAAAGTCAAGAAGGTGTAGTGAGAGGGAGATAGATTGGCTGAATTCCTTGCTAGACTGTATTGCACACAGAAACAGCAATTATACAATTTACACTAGATTGGAAGTTGTTTTTGGTAAACAGGTTTTTATACAATAACATATAGGTAGATTGCTCGGCTTCCTTTGGAGCAAGCTGCAGATCATGTGACCGCCGGTACCCACTTCACAGAAAGGGGCAGAGCTGGGGGCTGGCTTAACAGGGTGACGGACGCTCAGCAAGCCTCCAAATCATCACAGCATGATGCGTTGACACAAGATGTATCGATGCAACTAAAAAGATTTAGACTAACAGAGTTCTGGCAGGGGGACGGGACAACCCAGACATTGTGGATGCTGCCAAGAAAGGGTGCTTTAAAAAGTCAGTGCAGCACTACCCCTTTAAGTCTGTACAACCAGTCAGGGGTTCTGTACCAAGGCGAGTGATTTGAAATAATTTTCCTCTCCCCTTACACACCATGCGAGTTAGTAGGTATAAAGGCACTTTATGAACTTCTAATGTGCCATAGTATATAATGGTTCCTACTAGGGATGAGCGAACCAAACCGTAACGAACCAGATTCGTTACGAACTTTGCAAAAAGTTCGGTTTGTCACCGAACCGAACTTTGAGAAAGTTTGTAACGAATCTGGTTAAAATAACAATAACAAATAAAATCAAAGACATCTTTAGAAAGTGATGCAAACATCTCTGGATGCATCTGGGAAAGCAGGGAAACAGTATTAGAGGAATCGGCATTACGGGGTTAGCGATCCTATGCAGTAATGCCGATGTCTCTAATGGTTAATATATTTAATTAATAAAACACATTTTCGTTGTAATAAAGTCACTTTCATTGTTCAATAATTTGTGCAATTGTGCAATTAAATATACTGTTAAAATAAATATATATATATATAAATAAATGTAAATTTATATATATATTTATTTTTTTACAGTATAATTAATTGCACAAGTATGAATTTGTTTAAATTAAATTATTGAACAACAAAACTAATTTTATTACAACAAAAATGTGTTTTATTAATTAAATATTAATTATTACAGGAAGCTCTATTAAGCCGTTAATTCATATTCCCGGTAAAAGAGCTTTCTGTAATAATCAATACTTTACTTTAATTAAAACATCAAATGTTTCTTCTAATGATGCTATCACAATAGCATTATTAGAAGAAACATTTTTATAATCATGAGTAAATAAAAACCCAAAAGTCTGTCCTCTAGGTCACAGATAATGATAAATGAATAAATACAAATTAATAATAATAAATCGGTTATTTACTGAATCAATAAGACCGTCTCATAAAACAAAATTAATGAGCAATGGAGGTCAGATCTCTAGCGTCCCCGGTAACCGCGCGCTTGTCTCTTCAAAAGTCTCTGACGTCAGCAGCCTCAGTATCGGTGAGTGACAGCGG
Organism: Dendropsophus ebraccatus; assembly: GCF_027789765.1. Lineage (NCBI taxonomy): Eukaryota > Metazoa > Chordata > Amphibia > Anura > Hylidae > Dendropsophus > Dendropsophus ebraccatus. Next base: position 217,290,965 of record NC_091454.1, on the reverse strand, counting down.
GGTGATTAATGCTGAATGTTGGGGTGTCTTTGCTCAAGTTTATGGGGTGCCAAACGCTTAGCCACTGACGAAAGAGTAAAGAAGTACTCTGAAAGGCGTTTGGCACCCCATAAACTTGAGCAAAGACACCCCAACATTCAGCATTAATCACCCCGCTGTCACTCACCGATACTGAGGCTGCTGACGTCAGAGACTTTTGAACAGACAAGCGCGCGCTTACCGGCGACGCTAGAGATCTGACCTCCTGGAGTGGTGAGCGGTACTTGTGCACCAAAATTCATTTTGCTAACTGCTTTTAAGACATTTGGATACATGATTTATACCTTTTGAATGTGCCGCAACTAAGCCGTCATTACAAACGAAGCTCTTACAACAGAGCAAATCCTGCAGTACGGCCGCGCACCAGCTACAAGTCAGCCCACACAAACAGGCTGTAATCAAAGTTTTACAACTGTAACTTTCTTTCAATATACACTTAACTGCTGAACCCTCCAAAAGTTGATACAACATATGGGATAACAATCCCCGTGCGCTTCTAGTGCCCTGCGCTGTCCATCCTGAACTAAGTGCTACCAAACTACTGTCCCCATCATTTGCCGGCTTCACTATCCATGATGGGAGTTGTATTCCACTACTGTTATCAAGGGTGATCTCTGCTCTTGTGAATGCATCTTTTGCTCATTAACTTTTATTAATATATTAGTACAATCATATATTCTAAGTAATCTATGCTAACTCATTTTTATATGCATTTTATTGCTCCTCTGGTAATTCATTAATGTTAACCATTATCTTATTATTGTATATTTTTCTATATGTATTTCTCCATATGTATTTTTTCCATTGCTCATTAATTTTGTTTTATGATACGGTCTTATTGATTCAGTAAATAACCGATTTATTATTATTAATTTGTATTTATCATTATCTGTGACCTAGGGGACAGACTTTTGAGTTTTTATTTACTCATGATTATAAAAATGTTTCTTCTAATAATGCTATTGTGATAGCATCATTAGAAGAAACATTTGATGTTTTAATTAAAGTAAAGTATTGATTATTACAGTTTGCTCTTTTACCGGGAATATGAATTAACGGCTTAATAGAGTTTCCTGTAATAATTAATATTTAATTAATAAAACACATTTTTGTTGTAATAAAATTAGTTTTGTTGTTCAATAATTTAATTAAAAACAATCCATCATTGTGCAATTAAATATACTGTAAAAAAATTAATATATATATAAATATACATTTACATAGTTACATAGTTAATACGGTTGAAAAAAGACACATGTCCATCAAGTTCAACCAAGGAGGGGATGGATACAGGGAAGGGGGAGGGGTGATAGGTTCTATACATATGCATTTATATTATTTTGCTCTAAGAACTTGTCTAGCCCTGTTTTGAAGCCCTCTACTGTTGTTGCTGTGACCAGATCCTGTGGTAGACTGTTCCACAGATCACAGTTCTCATGGTAAAGAAGACTTGTCGCCTCCGGAGATTGAACCTTTTTTCTCCAGGCGGAGGCAGTGCCCTCTTGTCCTTTGAGGGGGTTTTACCTGGAACATCTTTTCCCCATATCTCTTGTAGGGGCCATTTATATATTTAAATAAGTTAATCATATCTCCCCTTAAACGTCTCTTCTCCAGACTAAACAAATGTAATTCTTTTAATCTCTCCTCATAACTAAGATGCTCCATTCCCCTTATTAGTTTAGTTGCCCGTCTTTGTACCCTCTCCAGCTCTAGAACATCCTTTTTATGAATCGGGTTCCAAAACTGGACGGCATACTCCAGATGAGGCCGCACCAAAGCTTTATAAAGCGGTAATATTATATCCCTGTCCCGAGAGTCCATGCCTGTTTTAATGCATGACAATATCCTACTGGCCTTAGAAGCCACTGACTGACATTGTGTGCTGTTCTGTAGTCTATTATCTACAAGTACACCCAGATCCTTCTCTATCAGTGACTCTCCCAGAGTAACTCCCCCCAGGACATATGATGCATGCGGGTTATTAGTACCCAGGTGCATAACTTTACATTTATCCACATTGAACCTCATTTGCCAAGTGGACGCCCAAACACTCAGTGTGTCTAAGTCATCCTGTAACATCTGCACATCCTCCATAGACTGTACTGTACTACAAAGCTTGGTGTCATCTGCAAAGATAGAAACATTGCTGTTAATTCCATTCTCAATATCATTAATAAACAAGTTAAACAGAAGAGGGCCCAGTACTGACCCTTGGGGTACACCACTTATTACCGGGGACCATTCGGAGTAGGAATCATTGACCACCACTCTCTGGGTACGATTATTAAGCCAGTTTTCAATCCAGTTACACATTAAATTTCCCAAACCGATAGACTTTAACTTACCCATCAGACGTCCATGAGGAATTGTGTCAAACGCTTTATTTATTTATATATATATTTATTTTAACAGTATATTTAATTGCACAATGATGGATTGGTTTTAATTAAATTATTGAACAACAAAAGTGACTTTATTACAACGAAAATGTGTTTTATTTATTAAATATATTAACCATTAGAGGATTCGGCTATTTTTTTTTTTTCACCATTTTTGCACTTTGATTTTTTCCACTTTGTTCATTGTATTAGCAACTGCAACTACATGAAACTATACCCTATCACATTCCCACTATTGTAGCTGCAATTATTCAGCCGTTATTGCAAGGTTCGTTTTCGGTTCGGTTCGTCAGAACCCGAACTTCAGGAAAGTTCGGGGGATCGAACCGAACCGAACTTTTCAAAAGTTCGCTCATCACTAGTTCCTATACATATAGTATTAGGCCCATTTATTAATCAGTAGGGGGCCTCCTGGTTCTCCTCCGAAGGTGGATATCACTGGAGGGAAGAACAGGGTCATTGGATTTTAATATACTGTTTTGTTTTTTTTGTTTGCTTTTTTAATTATTATTTCTTTATTAAAATTTTCTGTGTCAAAAAGAAAATAGCGATCTACACCAATTCCCAATCCACTTCAATCATAGGAACAATAATAGAAGGGGAAAAATGAAAAACAGGATGGCCATTCTGCATTTCTCTTTATAAACTGTTTACAAACTTCTGTTACCTCTCCCAGGGTGCTGCCCCGAACAAACCTGACCTTTCTCCAAAAGAGAGGAGACCTACATGTTCCTACCCAATTTCACAACATACCCCCCTTCCTAAGCTCCTTTCACTCACTATGATCCTATAATCTTGAACACCCCCCTCTCCACGATAAAAAGACTTAAAAAATTAGCCCACACTCTAAAGCCCCTATTTAACAGGGCAATACAGAGGAGCAAATGAGCGCCAACCTGTCAGGTCAGCACTCGCTTGCTCCTCGTTTCCCACTTGCTGCCAGCACTATTACAGGTTTGAGCCTGGGGGGGGGGGGGGGGCAGGGGAGCTGCGGGGGGCTGCCCGGGTGATAGCTTGATCATCCAGGCAACACATGGAAGATTGTTGCTATATTAGTCTATTGTCTTTCAACATGTTGAAATATAATGACAGACGGCGATCAGCCGTCATCTTTCATGTTGGCTGATCATTGTCTTCTAATAGGACCTTAAGATTTCAACCCTCCACTCCTCTATCATGTGGGTCCTAGAGATTACCCTTGTAGATTACCGCCTAGAGACTCAGAGACCGTATATCATAATTCCCACTTTGGTTCTCTGACTTCTAACCACATGTGCCTCTCAGCCTCTAGATGATAATGGCCAAGTACCAAAGGATCTTTCCCACCTCTTTACACCATTCCTTCGTATCTCATCACACTCCCTCAACCTCTTCCATTGCATTACCCTTCTCAGACTACGCTTCCCATCTCACTTAATTTTCCCTATCATCCTGGCTACATTCCTGGATCTTGTGCAGTTGCCATTCCAGATTGGAAATCAAGGGTATGTGGTGGAATTGTGTAGAAATTTGTAGGTCTTCCCTCTTTTGGAGAAAGGTTGGGAACGTTCAAGGCAGCACCCTGGGAGAAGTAACAGAAGTTGTATAATTTCTATAAATATGAAAGAGATGGAAAATGGCCATCCCATTTTCCCCCCTGTCCTTTATTGTTCCCCATGTTATTGGTGTCGTTTTGACACCTTAAAGCAATGGTATTTTAAGCTGTGTGCGGTATGATTGTATGGGACTATATGGGTCACCACATGAGGGACATCAATAGTAGGCACTATCCAAAGAATCACCACTATGTAGTGCAAACGCAGCTAATAGTCCTACTGTGGACACTTACCGAATCGACAGTATTTCCACTCCTTTGTAGCCTGGGATTTTTTGATAGACAGTATCCATCTGTATAGAAAATGTAGTCAGGGAATATACTGTATGTAAAAACGTATTTCTGGTTACTTACAAATATTCGGTAGAAGAATAAGATCAGATCTCACCTTTGCTGTAAACTCGTTGACAAATTCCCTATAGTCTGGAGAACTGGTGTCATTTAGACTTTCTTTATATTCTTTTTCAATTTTGACTTCAACTTCCACAGTCGTGTTCACCACTTCAGCTGGGAGGAGAAAAGACACATACAGCATGGTTATCGTGTACAAGCAAAAGAAGTCAAAGGTCAGATACTTAGCTGAAGACTAAAACGTACATACAGCCCTGGAACTTGGCAAGCTACATGATTTCAAGTGCTATAATAGTAAGGGAGGGTCCTACTGCACAAAAAGTTTATCGGACGAAAAAATCGTTATACGAATATCAGTGTATGTGTATGCAAGCAATGATCGAACGACTAATATCAATTCATTCGTATATCATTGATCGTATCTTTTGACCTGACCATAAAATCATCCCTAATCGTCCGCAAAGCTTTTGGTGTATGTACACATTGTCCGTTCATTCTAATTAGGATCATAATTGCATTTGTAACTAACGACTATCATTTATCATTAATCTGAGTAAAAGAACAATCACTTTGTCTAATAGGACCCTTAGCCTTTTAATATCTCCCGTCTACCCCTACTACCATCTATCGACAGCTGGGAGAACCTCCAGAATTCAGAAAAGTGAAAAAATAAAAAATATGGGAGTTATTGGCCAAAACTGATGATCGGCCAACCTCTTAATTTGTTTGGGGGCCTCCCAGTTCTTCCCTAATGGCAAATGTGGGATATAAAGGTCATGCGCGTTAGATTCCAGCTCCCCAAATCTTTTGTTTTTAGGGAGCTAAACCATGTGGTGGAGATGTCCAGCAATCTCTTTTCATTCAAAACACATGGACATGCAAGGCCAAGCGTGCATGTGTGTAGGGAGATTGGGGGGTTTGGCTGGCGGCCCAGTGAGGAGCACAGGTCTATGTGGCCATATTTTCAGCAACAAGGTACAATACAATAAACTACCATATAGTGACGCTTAAAATAAGATATATGTCCACTTTGTGCGCTTACAATCTATGCAAAACCAGAGGGGTTGTTCGAGATTAGAAGCACTAAAACAGCTGGGAAGCAAGGGAAGGCAAAGAGCGTTGTACATTATTAGGTATTGTTTTACCCTTCCTTATAAAGATAGTTTTCTAGAAGGCTATACGGTTATTATTATCATTTTTAAAATTATTAGGCTGAGAAGGGCAAAAATACATTTTCTTGCCAAACCTGGTAGTACTAGACTGTTGCTGTTTGGTTTGCGAAGGGGGATCCCACAATTTTTAGAATAGATAAACATATTTATTTTTTATTAAGGCCATTTTTAAACTATTTTCACATATTTCTTTTTTAGTCTCCCTCGAGGACATTCATAAGTAATCATTCAATTGCTTTTATAGATCAATGCAATATCATCTATTGCACTGATATATGCAATTGGCGATCTACTGGTATAGCATGCCTGTAACAGATGGAGGTCTAACCTTGGGCTGCCATGTCTACTGGTTGGCACCCTATCATTAAGTGAGTCCCACAAATGTTTCTGCACAGGGCCATCATAATGGTAGATCATAGATGTAGGATCGCCTCATGCTGCCGTATAGGCTCTGTTTCATGTTGTATAAGTGATACTATTCTCCTTAAGCAATTTATTTTTTGAGTAAAAGCTCATAACATAAAAAAAAATCTCTGTATTAGTCCCCAGTAATGTATTGGGTGAGAAAAAGAACACACTCATGGATTGCTGAGACTATAATTCTATCTCTATCATGATTTTGGTTGTGGATTAATGCCATGCAGTGGGGCTAATCCGTGTTCTGGTCACCCAGTAGAAGTTCCATTTCCATAGAAGTTCCATAGAATGTGCAGATTCCTGTGGGGCACAGTGTGATGGTGGGATTCTCACAGATTGTGGAACATGTGGATTCCGGATGTTATTTCGTAACCGAATCTACTTTGTTAGGACCAGAAAACCCACATCACTACTACAGATGCTTTACTTCTAGAATCCAATGAAGAAAAATCTAGTCTCCAGTAACTTCAGTATAGACTCACCAGGCGGATATCGTTCAAGGATAAATTCACACAAAGGGCCGTAGAAAAATTCTGTGCAAACACATTTATTTCCATCCCATGTTCCTCCATTCTGGCATCTTGCTAAAAGGATAAAAATTAGACAAATTAGTAAATATTATAAAAAATTATCATACAGTATATAAGCTGGGTATAAGTCTAGTATTTATTCTGTATATAAGGACACTGCACAGTACCACTTCTCCTGTCCTGTATATTGGGTGTAATCCTCAGTATATATATATATATATATATATATATATATATATATATACAGTGCACAGTACCACTTCCCCTGTCCTGTATACTGGGTGTAATCCTCAGTATCTGCTCTTATTCTGTATATATGGACAGTGCACAGTACCAGTTCTCCTGTCCTGTATACTGGATGTAATCCTCAGAATATATATACAGCGTACAGTACCACTTTTCCTGTCCTGTATACTGGGTTTAATCCCCAGTATCTGCTCTTAGGCTATGTTCACACTACGTAAGTCTCCGGACGTAGCACGTTCCGTGAATAAGCGGCCGGAGACTTACGTAGTTTGCGTACAATGGGAAGTATACGATGTACGTCTGCACAGTTCACACTACGAACTTACGCCAGGAACGTACGCGTATGAGCCAGACCATTGTTTGAGGACGAAAATGCCGTAACTTACGCCCGTAGCGTAACATGCGGTCCCGTACGTAGTGGTGATTTCTTTATTTTGCAACATTTTTCTGCCGATCCAAAAGGTTCTGTGGGGTGTCCGAGGCTAGGCGAAGATTTCCAAGTAAAAGACCACTGTCAGATCGTTACGTAGGGCGCTCGGGAAGCGTAAGTAGACTGCGGGCGTAAGTTTGCGCTCCGTACGTAGCTGGCAACTAGCGTAAATCCCCGGCTGGAGTTTAACATGTATATGTCCAGCCACGAAAATATGCGGCTTGACATATACGCAGTGTGAACATAGGCTTATTCTGTATATATGGACACTGCACAGTACCACTTCTCCTGTCCTGTATGCTGGGTGTAATCCTCAGTATATATATATATATATATATATATATATATATATATATATGGACACTGCACAGTACCACTTCTCCTGTCCTGTATACTGGATGTAATCCTCAGAATATATATACAGTGCACAGTACCACTTCTCCTGTCCTGTATACTGGGTGTAATCCTCAGTATCTGCTCTTATTCTGTATATATGGACACTGCACAGTACCACTTCTCTTGTCCTGTATACTGGGTGTAATCCTTAGTATCTGCTCCTATTCTATACATATGGACACTGCACAGTATCACTTCTCCTGTCCTGTATACTGGGTGTAATCCTTAATATCTGCTCCTATTCTGTTTATATGGACACTGCACAGTACCACTTCTCCTGTCCTGTATGCTGGGTGTAAGTTCGCCAAACTTTAATGTAAAGTTCAGGTTTGTGCTGAACTTTAGTCCATCTTCTCCGGTCTCTTTTTTGGTGACAGTCCGCACAGCCAATCACTGCCCACAGATGCTGTCCGTCCCAGTCACTCTCCCTGCTCAACCAATCATTGGCTGACTTGGATGGGACAGCACCGCAGCCAGTGATTGGCTGACTGGGGTGTCACTCAAGATAAGAGTGACAGCCCACTCAGCCAATCACTGGCCGCAGCTCTGTCTCCTCTCAGTCAGTGATTGACTGAACGGGCTGAAGACTCAGAAGACCGGAGGAGGACACCGGGGGAACGTGGACAGTTGAGAAAACCCTTTTGAAAAAATGTTAATGTGCGGTCGCCATCTTGCCGAACTTGTTTTGAGCTTTGCATAAAGTTTGGTTCATTAACGAGCCAAATATTTTGCAAAGTTCGAAACTAGCCTGAGTTTGACGGGTTTGTTTCCTCATCTCTAGTTATTACGTTACTGAATCTACTTTGCCAGAAACCCGATGATAAAATTGACCTTTGATAAAGCTTTACGCAAATGTGTTGGGTGAGTATGCAGTACAACAGTGCCACCAACTGCCTCCAGGGAGAAGTGCAGATGAGAAACCTCTAAAAATGGGGTGGAGCTATGTAAATGAGCTCTACAAAAAAGCCCAGGAGTGACAGGAGGAGTAGTGTAACTCTGGCAGAAACAACATCATCAGGGGGGACAGCTGTCTCAGGCGCAGCCACGCCAAGATACTTTAAAATTTATTAAAACAATAAAATGAATCAATGTACAGCACAACGTGTTTCCAGGCCTTTTCGGCCTCTTCCTCGGGTGCATATCACATCATATCAAATTACATTACAGACTATATAGCTGATATCATTTCTTGTCTATATATATATATATATATATATATATATATATATATATATATATCCCGTGATGTGACCTGATAGTGATAAGCACCTGAAGAAGAGGCTTATCACTAGCCTGGGGGGAGTGTCTTATTAGGGATAGGGGAGTCGGGTATAATAGGGGTAAACACGTGCGGTCAGGAGGTCAGCCATTTTGATGGTACAAAATCATGGGTGAAGACAGTCATAGAGGCACTGCTGCAATTTTTTTTTTTTAAGAAATTGACAGAGGTTGTCATCGCAAGCAGTTTTGCAATATACTCTTTATTTATTTTTTTGTTTCTATGTTTAATTTAACTTTATACATATGGCCACTAGGTGTCTCTCTTCACTGTGCACCTATACAGCTTCTGCGTATCCACATTCAGTAAAAGAAAATCCTTGGGGTGCTCGCATTGCATGGTCAGCTCTCCTGTCACACACCAACAAAACCTCTGTACCCACACAGTGACATTATACTGACTGAATTGTTGCATAACAAAGAGCATTGTCTCCTGGTAAGTATGCAGAGTTAATAATATAACTAACAAATGTTAATAATGTAATTAGCCTCAGATGTACAACCTGCATGATGAACAGGTGTATTTCCTTGCAATAGTGCGCAAATGGCTGGGGCTTCCTGTGTTTGGTCTATTTATTTTGAACAGAGAGAAGACCAAATATCTGCATGGATCATAGTTTGGTCATATGTAGAACATTCATTTAAACATAGAGAGAGAGTATTGTAATACCAACAGCTGCTGCCGCACATGCAGAAGGTAGGGGCAAGACAAAGACGGTGAGCCCTAAGGCTAGACCTTAACGACTTTCCACAACTACCCTAAATAATAGTGGACAACTTGGCAGCAATCCCCTCCCTGTGCACAAAGGGAAAACACATAATAACAAACAAACAAATACAGACAGTTAATAAGTCTATGGTCAGAAATGGACAATGAAGTAAAAAATCATAACCAGCAGAACAGTCAAGAGCAGAGGGTCTAAGAAAATCGATGGAAATCGATTGGAGGGTGACAGGAGCTGCTCCTGTCACCTTTTCTTAAACGCCAAGATCAAGGAGTTTAAGGAGTTAATGATAGGTGAGATCGCTGCGGCCAGTCATTAACAGTTAGGACAAGGCTGCTATCATATACAACTTGGACCTTATGGTGTACCGCTACGGCATGGGTCGTTTGGGAACAGGCAGCCATGCCCTATAGGTATGGCATGGGTTGTCTCTGGGTTAATCCTGAATATCTGCTCTTATTCTGTATATATGGACACTGCACAGTACCACTTCTCCTGTCCTGTATGCTGGGTGTAATCCTCAGTATCTGCTCTTATTCTGTATATATATATATATATATATATATATATATATATATATATATATACAGTGCACAGTACCAATTCTCCTGTCCTGTATACTGGGTGTAATCCTTAGTATCTGCTCTTATTCTGTATATATGGACACTGCACAGTACCACTTCTCCTGTCCCGTATGCTGGGTGTAATCCTCAGTATCTGCTCTTATTGCACAGTATCACTTCTCCTGTGCTGTATGCTCGGTATAATCCTCAGTATCTGCTCTTATTCTGTATATATGGACACCGCACAGTACCACTTCTCCTGTCCTGTATACTGGGTGTAATCCTCAGTATCTGCTCTTATTCTGTATATATGGACACTGCACAGTACCACTTCTCCTGTCCCGTATGCTGGGTGTAATCCTCAGTATCTGCTCTTATTGCACAGTATCACTTCTCCTGTCCTGTATGCTGGGTGTAATCCTCAGTATCTGCTCTTATTGCACAGTATCACTTCTCCTGTGCTGTATGCTCGGTATAATCCTCAGTATCTGCTCTTATTCTGTATATATGGACACTGCACAGTACCACTTCTCCTGTCCCCTATGCTGGGTGTAATCCTCAGTATCTGCTCTTATTCTGTATATATGGACACTGCACAGTACCACTTCTCCGGTCCTGTATGCTGGGTGTAATCCTCAGTATATATACACTGCACAGTACCACTTCTCCTGTCCTGTATGCTGGGTGTAATCCTCAGTATCTGCTCTTATTGCACAGTATCACTTCTCCTGTGCTGTATGCTCGGTATAATCCTCAGTATCTGCTCTTATTCTGTATATATGGACACTGCACAGTACCACTTCTCCTGTCCTGTATGCTGGGTGTAATCCTCAGTATATATACACTGCACAGTACCACTTCTCCTGTCCTGTATGCTGGGTGTAATCCTCAGTATATATACACTGCACAGTACCACTTCTCCTATCCTGTATGCTGGGTGTAATCCTCAGTATATATACACTGCACAGTACCACTTCTCCTGTCCTGTATGCTGGGTGTAATCCTCAGTATATATACACTGCACAGTACCACTTCTCCGGTCCTGTATGCTGGGTATAATCCTCAGTATCTGCTCTTATTGCACAGTATCACTTCTCCTGTATGCTGGGTGTAATCCTCAGTATCTGCTCTTATTGCACAGTATCACTTCTCCTGTATGCTGCGGGTAATCCTCAGTATCTGCTCTTATTGCACAGTATCACTTCTCCTATATGCTCAGTTTAATCCTCAGTATCTGCTATTATTGCACAGTATCACTTCTCCTGTCCTGTATGCTGGGTGTAATCTTCAGTATATATACACTGCACAGTACCACTTCTCCTGTCCTGTATGCTGGGTGTAATCCTCAGTATATATACACTGCACAGTACCACTTCTCCTGTCCTGTATGCTGGGTGTAATCCTCAGTATATATACACTGCACAGTACCACTTCTCCTGTCCTGTATGCTGGGTGTAATCCTCAGTATATATACACTGCACAGTACCACTTCTCCTGTCCTGTATGCTGGGTGTAATCCTCAGTATATATACACTGCACAGTACCACTTCTCCGGTCCTGTATGCTGGGTATAATCCTCAGTATCTGCTCTTATTGCACAGTATCACTTCTCCTGTATGCTGGGTGTAATCTTCAGTATATATACACTGCACAGTACCACTTCTCCGGTCCTGTATGCTGGGTGTAATCCTCAGTATCTGCTCTTATTGCACAGTATCACTTCCCCTGTATGCTCAGTATAATCCTCAGTATCTGCTCTTATTGCACAGTATCACTTCCCCTGTCCTGTATGCTCAGTATAATCCTCAGTATCTGCTGTTATTGCACAGTATCACTTCTCCTGTATGCTGGGGGTAGGTGTCAGTATGAGGATATTGGTAAGTGATGTGAGGAGATAGTGGGAGGAGCTAGTACACAGTGGGATCAGCGTATACGCTTCCCATAACAACCAATCACAGCTCAGCTTACATCTTACCACAGCAGAGAGCTGCGCTGTAATTGGCTGATTGGTTGCTATGGGCAGAGTACAGAAGTCTCTATATTACACTTTTATGTCACAATGTGCCAGCACAGGGTCTGTAATGGCAGCAGAACATCTGTGAGTGGGATCCTGCCATAAAGCACTCTGTAGAAGAGAGGTGCTGTAAACAAACATGGAGGAGACAGAACTACATCTCCCATCATCCCTGGTGTGTGAGGAAGGAGTTATGAGGAGATGGAGAAGTGAGGTAAAAGATGGAGCTGATAATGTGTGTGTTACTTCTGTCAGAGCATAGTGAGAATCCATTATGGGACATCCATTATATCTGAGGTAGAGAGTGAGAAAGAAAGAGAGCATCCTCCATTTTGTGTAAGCACTAAGGGATAGATACTCCATTTTGTCTGAGGTATACTGGCACAAAGACTCCATTTTGTCTGATGTATACTGGCATAAAGACTCCATTTTGTCTGAGGTATACTGGGATAGAGACCCCATTTTGTCTGAGGTATACTGGGAAAGAGACCCAATTTTGTCTGAGGTATACTGGGATAGAGACCCCATTCTGTCTGAGGTATACTGGGATAGAGACCCCATTTTGTCTGAGGTATACTGGGATAGAGACCCCATTTTGTCTGAGGTATACTGGGATAGAGACTCCATTTTGAATAAAGTACTCTGAAATAGAGACTCCATTTTGACTGAGGTATACTGGGATAGAGACCCCATTTTGTCTGAGGTATACTGGGATAGAGACCCCATTTTGTCTGAGGTACACTGGGATAGAGACTTACTTTTGTCTGAGGTATACTGGGACAGAGACTCAATTGTGTCCGAGGAACACTGGGATATAGACTCCATTTTTGCGTGAGGCACTAAGGGATATATACTCCATTTTTTCTGAGGTACACTGGGATAGAGACCCCATTTTGTCTGAGGTATACTGGGATAGAGACCCCATTTTGTCTGAGGTACACTGGGATAGAGACTTACTTTTGTCTGAGGTATACTGGGACAGAGACTCAATTGTGTCCGAGGAACACTGGGATATAGACTCCATTTTTGTGTGAGGCACTAAGGGATATATACTCCATTTTTTCTGAGGTACACTGGGATAGAGACTCGATTTTGTGTGAGGTACAAAATGTATATTTCAGTCAGTATTGTGGTCCTCATATTGCAACCAAAAACAGGATTAAAAACATAGAAAGGATCTGTTCACACAATGTTGAAATTGAGTGAATGGCCGCCATTTAATGGCAAATATTTGCTGTTATTTTAAAACAACGGCTGTTATATTGAAATAATGGCCGTTATTTACTGTTATATGGCGGCCATCCACTCAATTTCAACATTGTGTGAACAGATCCTTTCTATGTTTTTAATCCACTCCTGGTTTTGGTTGCAATATGAGGACCACAATACTGACTGAAATATACGTAGTGTGAACCCAGCCTAACTGTAATTAAAAACAACTTTGCATATTCTGACAGAGAATTAGTATCTAGCCTATATGTAATTTACTTCATAAAAAAAAAAAAAACTTGTGTGAAAGTGAAAGTTATAACATTGGCCACTAGGTGTCAATATTTTTAGCTCTACTGCCTGTTGTCAATGAATGAATATAAATAATTATAGGAATTTAGATGGTGACCAGGAAGTGTGGGAGGGATATTCAAAGCTCTGCTCCTATGCTGTCAATCACAGTGCAGGGAGAGAGCAACAGACATAATAGATGCACATTAGGTAAACTGCTGAACTAATCTTTTATACTTTGTGTATATGATTGTGGCTTCAATAATTTTATTATTATGCAATTTGGCAAAATTGTGGGTAAAATTGTGTAATTGTAACTGCAAATTTGCTGTAAAAAAAATTACGCAAGTTTATCACGATTGATGCTACGTTTTCAAAAATTGTGCTAACTTTAACCAAAATGCTGGGTTCCCACTGTGCTTTTGCAGTAAATTTTTTACCTGTTTTATGCAATAATGGATGAAAAAAACTAGTGAAAAAACTGATGTGTTTGTGTGCATCCATTTTAATACATTTTTCCACTGACTTCGATTATAAAAATAAAAATTGATCAAAACCACACAAATACATCAATTTTTTCATCTGTTGTTTTCATGAAACGGATGAGAAAAATGAACTGCAAGAATGCAGTGTGAACTCAGTCTAAATTTGCTGCAAAAACGTACACAATTTTGCTATTGGCATAAAGCTTTCTAGAATAGTGCAATTTTAAATTGTAATTTTGCGTTAAAAAATTACACAATTTCTTCCCCCAATTGCTGCAATTTTTTTTTAAATTGCACAATTTGTGGTCAAAAATTACACAGGTTTTTATAGTTTTCACAAATGTTTCTAAAATTACAATTTTTTTTGCTCTCAAATTCAGAATAAAAATTTCTGTTATCTTTTAAAAATTTGCTCCAATCACAGGAAAAATTTGTAATATTTGCCTGCAAATAATTGTGTGATTTTAGAAACGTTTTATCCAAACTTTTCTCCGAAAAATTTCTTAATTTTTGACTGTGAATTTGCAGTGAAAGATTGCACAATTTTTGAAAAATTTTCTGCAATTTTCATAAATGCATTAATCACAAATAAACTGCATGGATAGGCGTTAAGATAATGATGTCTGTACAATGCCGTCCCTGCAGAAAAGAACGGGCGCTGACCCTAAAGCATTGTATTACACTGTCTAAGGGACCCTAAAACCCTGTATAACGCTGTCTAAGAGACCCTAAAGCCCTATATAACACTGTCTAAGAGACCCTAAGGCCCTGTATAACACTGTCTAAGAAAACCTAAAGCCCTATTTAGCAGTCTTAGAGACCCTAAAGCCTTCTATAACACTGTCTATGAGACCTTAAAGCCCTGTATAATACTGTCTAAGAGACCCTAAAGCATTGTATAACACTGTCTCTTAGACAGTATTATAGAGGGCTTTAGGGTCTCTTAGAACGTGTTATACAGGGCCTTAGAGTCTCTTAGTCAATGCTATACAGTGCTTTAGGGTCCCTTAGAGTCTAAGGGATCCTAAAGCACTGTATAACACTGACTAAGAGACTCTATAACCCTCTTAAGAGACCTTAAAGAAGAAGTCCAGTGAAATTTTTCTTTAAAGTATTGTATTGCCCCTTAAAAGTTATACAAATCACCAACATACACTTATTATAGGAAATGCTTATGAAGTGTTTTTTTCCCTGCACTTACTACTGCATCAAGGCTTCACTTCCTGGATAAAATGGTGAAGTCACTTCCTGGATAAACATGGTGATGTCACTTCCTGGATAAACATGGGGATGTCACTTCCTGGATAACATGGTGATGTCACTTCCTGGATAACATGGTGATGTCACTTCCTGGATAACATGGTGATGTCACTTCCTGGATAACATGGTAATGTCACTTCCTGGATAACATGGTGATGTCACGACCCGACTACCAGAGCTGTGCGGGCTGTGGCTGCTGGAGAGGATGATGGCAGAGGGACACTGAGGGACACAGGGCACTGGAGGGACACTGAGCATCCCTCTTCCATCATCCTCTGCGATCGGACCGTGCCCGCTAATACAGTAATAAGATGCAGCTGTCAAACATGACAGCTGCATCCGATTACCGGACGCAGCATTTCTCTGGTGTCTAGTGGGGGAGATCTCCGTTACTGATACCGGCCGGGGACGGCTCCAAGATGGCGCCGTCCCCGGCTCGGCACTCGTGTATATACTAGAAGTCCCCCAGGGGGGAATAACCCTAACCCCAGGGGGGGAATAACCCTAACCCCAGGGGGGGAATAACCCTAACCCCAGGGGGAATAACCCCAACCCCAGGGGGGGAATAACCCTAACCCCAGGGGGGAATAACCCTAACCCCAGGGGGGAATAACCCTAACCCCAGGGGGAATAACCCCAACCCCAGGGGGGGAATAACCCTAACCCCAGGGGGGAATAACCCTAACCCCAACCCCAGGGGGAATAACCCTAACCCCAGGGGGGGAATAACCCTAACCCCAGGGGGGGAATAACCCTAACCCCAGGGGGGGAATAACCCTAACCCCAGGGGGGGAATAACCCTAACCCCAGGGGGGGAATAACCCTAACCCCAGGGGGGCTTCTAGTATATGTGTAAAAAAAAGCGCCAAAAAATCCCAAAGTGCAAAATTGTGCATTTTTGGTCGCATCAAATCCAGAAAAAATGTAATAAAAAGCGATCAAAAAGTCGCATATGCGCAATAAAGGTACCGATAGAAAGTAAACATTATGGCGCAAAAAATGACACCTCACACAGCCCCATAGACCAAAGGATAAAAGCGCTATAAGCCTGGGAATGGAGCGATTTTAAGGGACGTATATTTGTTAACAATGGTTTGAATTTTTACAGGCCATCCGATACAATATAAGTTAAACATGTTATATATCGTTTTAATCGAACCGACTTGAGGAACATACATAACATGTCAGTTTTACCCCAGGGCGAATGGCGTTAAAACAAATAGCCCCCAAATAAAAGAAATGCTTTTTTTTTTTCAATTTCACCACACTTTGAATTTTTTTCTGGTTTCGCAGTGTACTTTATGCAAAAATTCAGTCTGTCATTGCAAAGTACAATCAGTGTAGCAAAAAAAAAGGGCTCATGTGGGTTTCTAGGTGGAAAAATGCAAGTGTTATGGCCTTTTAAACACAAGGAGGAAAAATCTGAAAATGCAAAAACAAAAATGGGCCCCGTCCTTAAAGGGTTAAAACCCTGAATAATACTGTCTAAGAGATCCTAAAGCCCTGTATAATACTGTCTAAGAGATCCTAAAGCATTGTATAACAATGTCTAAGGGACCCAAAAGCCCTGTATAATACTGTCTAAGGGACCTTGAAGCCCAGTTTACCACTGTTTAAAAAGACCTATTTGGGTCTTAGCTTCCAGAGAATTGTCAATCAAGCAGGGAATGGATTGTGGCATAAGGACTTACATGGATTAAAAGAGATTACACATATATCCAAACTGTAGTTTGACATTTTTGAAGGGGTAACATACATTTCCTATTGATATTATACTTTTTTAGTTCTCTAAACTACATTTTATCGATTTGGAATTTAGGGCTAATACAGGAAGAAAATAGAATAACATTTCATAAAAGGAGATGGAGTTAAACATTTAAATAAAACACTACTGAACAAATCAGATGATTTTATATAAAATATTTTTCTCTACAAAAAAAATGTTTAATACTTTTCAAAACATTTATTACTTACTTGATTCTGTAGTTGGAATGGTCGATGCTGTAGTAGTAGTAGTGGTGGTTGTAGGAGTTGTAGTAGTAGTAGTGGTAGTTGTAGGAGATGTAGTGGTAGTAGTGGTGGTTGTAGGAGATGTAGTGGTGGTGGTTGTGGTAGTAGTAGTGGTGGTTGTGGTAGTAGTAGTAGTGGTTGTAGGACTTGTAGTCGTGGTTGTGGGGGTTGTGGGGGTTCTTAGAGTTGTGGTGGTTGTAGGACTTGTAGTGGTGGTTGTGGAAGCTATAGTGGTGGTTCTTGGAGTTGTAGTAAATAAAGATGAAGTAGATGGCAATGTTTTAGTTGTAATAAAAGTTCTCGGAGCTCCAGTAGATATTATAGTGGGCGTTGTCAGAGGTATGGTAGATGTTACAGTCGGTGTTGTAGGATCTACAGTAGATGTTACCAACTGTGTTGTAGAAGGGATGGTAGATGTTTCCATCTGTGTTGTAGAAGGGATGGTAGATGTTTCCATCTGTGTTGTAGAAGGGATGGTAGATGTTACAGTCGGTGTTGTAGGATCTACAGTAGATGTTTCCATCTGTGTTGTAGAAGGGATGGTAGATGTTTCCATCTGTGTTGTAGAAGGGATGGTAGATGTTTCCATCTGTGTTGTAGAAGGGATGGTAGATGTTTCCATCTGTGTTTTAGAAGGGATGGTAGATGTTTCCATCTGTGTTGTAGAAGGGATGGTAGATGTTTCCATCTGTGTTGTAGTTATAAGAGATGTTACAATCAGTGATGTAGAAGATACAGGAGCTGTTCTAGTCTGTGATATTGAAGTTATAGGAGTTGTTTCCAGATGTGATGTTGAAGATACTGAAGATATTAAAGTCTCGGAAGTAGAAGATAGAGATAATTCCGTCTGTGATAAAGAAGTTATGGCAGATGTTTCTATCTGTGATGAAGAAGATACTGAAGATGTTCCAGTCTGTGTTGTAGAAGATGCGGGAGATGTTCCCATCTGGGATATAGAAGTTATGGGAGTTGTCTCTGGCTGTGATGAAGAAGATGAAGCAGATGTTTCAGTCTGTGGTATAGAAATCACAACAGATGTTTCCATTCGAGATGTAGAAGTTCTGGAAGATGTTTCCATCTGTGATACAGAAGTTACGGGAGATGTTTCCATTTGTGATATAGAAGTTCTGGAGGATGTTTCCATCTGTGATATAGAGGTTATTCGAGATGTTTCCATCTGTGATATGGAAGTTATGGAAGATGTTTCCATCTGGGATATAGAAGTTATGGGAGTTGTCTCTGGCTGTGATGAAGAAGATGAAGCAGATGTTTCAGTCTGTGATGTAGAAATTACAACAGATGTTTCCATTTGTGATGTAGAAGTTATGAGAGATGTTTCCATCTGTGATGTAGCAGTTACAGAAGACGTTTCTATCTGTGATGTAGAAGATGCTAAAGATGTTCCGCTCTGTGATGTAGGAGATACAGGAGAAGTTCCAGTCTGTGATATAGAAGTTATGGGAGATGTTTCCATCTGTGATATAGAAGTTACGGGAGATGTTTCCATCTGTGATATAGAAGTTACGGGAGATGTTTCCATCTGTGATGTGTAAGTTATGGGAGATGTTTCCATCTGTGACGTAGAAGTTATGGAAGATGTTTCCATCGGTGATGTAGAAGTTATCGGAGATGATACTGGCTGTGATGTAGAAGATGAAGGAGTCTGTGATGTAGAAGTTATGGGAGATGTTTCCAACTGTGATGTAGAAGTTATGGAAGATGTTTCCATCGGTGATGTAGAAGTTAGAGGAGATGTTTCCATCGGTGATGTAGAAGTTATGGAAGATGTTTCCATCTGTGATGTAGAACTTATGGAAGATGTTTCCATTGGTGATGTAGAAGTTATGGAAGATGTTTCCGTCGGTGAAATAGAAGTTGCGGGAGATGTTTCCATCTGTGATGTAGAACTTATGGAAGATGTTTCCATCTGTGATGTAGTGGTGACTGGAGATGATACTGGCTGGGATGTAAAAGTTATGGGAGACGTTTCCATCTGTAATGTAAAAGATACTGAAGACAAAGATGAAGGCGAGGTTTCAGTCTGTGATTTTGAAGTTACAGGATATGTTTTCATCTGTGATATAGAAGTGACGGGAGATGTTTTTGGCTGTGATGTAGAGGTTTCCAACTGTGATGTAGAAGTTAGGTGAGAAGTTATAGTTTCAGTCTGTGATATAGAAGTTATGGGAGATGTTTCTGGCTGAGATGTAGAAAATAAAAGAGATGTAGACAGTACAAAAGATGTTTCCATCTGTGATGTAGAAGATACACTAAATGTTTCCGTCTGTGATATAGAAGTTACTGAAGATGTTTCCATCTTTGATGTAGAAGTTACAAGAGATGATACTGGCTGTGATTTTGAAGATGTTTCCATCTGTGATGTAAAAGTCATGGGTGACCTTTCCGTCTGTGATGTAGAAATTGCGGGAGATGTTTCTGGTTGTGATGTAGAAGCTGATGCAGATGTTTCCATCTGTGATGTAGAAGTTATGGAAGATGTTTCCATCGGTGATGTGGAAGATAAAGGCGATGTTTCCATCTGTGATGTAGAAGGGATGGTAGATGTTTCCATCTGTGATGTAGAAGTTATGGAAGATGTTTCCATCTGTGATGTAGAAGTTATGGAAGATGTTTCCATCGGTGATGTAGAAGTTATGGAAGATGTTTCCATCTGTGATGTAGAAGTTATGGGAGATGTTTCCATCGGTGATGTAGAAGTTATGGAAGATGTTTCCATCGGTGATGTAGAAGTTATCAGAGATGATACTGGCTGTGATGTAGAAGATGAAGGAGTCTGTGATGTAGAAGTTATGGGAGATGTTTCCATCTGTGATGTAGAAGTTATGGAAGATATTCCCATCGGTGATGTAGAAGTTACAGGAGATGTTTCCATCGGTGATGTAGAAGTTATGGAAGATGTTTCCATTGGTGATGTAGAAGTTATGGAAGATGTTTCCGTCGGTGGAATAGAAGTTGCGGGAGATGTTTCCATCTGTGATGTAGAAGTTATGGAAGATGTTTCCATTGGTGATGTAGAAGTTATGGAAGATGTTTCCATCTGTGATGTAAAAGTTATGGGAGATGTTTCCATCGGTGATGTAGAAGTTATGGAAGATGTTTCCATCTGTGATGTAGAAGTTATGGAAGATGTTCCCATCGGTGATGTAGAAGTTATGGAAGATGTTCCCATCGGTGATGTAGAAGTTACAGGAGATGTTTCCATCGGTGATGTAGAAGTTATGGAAGATGTTTCCATTGGTGATGTAGAAGTTATGGAAGATGTTTCCGTCGGTGGAATAGAAGTTGCGGGAGATGTTTCCATCTGTGATGTAGAAGTTATGGAAGATGTTTCCATCGGTGATGTAGAAGTTATGGAAGATGTTTCCATCTGTGATGTAAAAGTTATGGGAGATGTTTCCATCGGTGATGTAGAAGTTATGGAAGATGTTTCCATCGGTGATGTAGAAGTTATCAGAGATGATACTGGCTGTGATGTAGAAGATGAAGGAGTCTGTGATGTAGAAGTTATGGGAGATGTTTCCATCTTTGATGTAGAAGTTATGGAAGATGTTTCCATCGGTGATGTAGAAGTTACAGGTGATGTTTCCATCTGTGATGTAGAAGTTATGGAAGATGTTTCCATTGGTGATGTAGAAGTTATGGAAGATGTTTCCGTCGGTGAAATAGAAGTTGCGGGAGATGTTTCCATCTGTGATGTAGAAGTTATGGAAGATGTTTCCATCGGTGATGTAGAAGTTATTGGAGATGATACTGGCTGTGATGTAGAAGATGAAGGAGTCTGTGATGTAGAAGTTATGGGAGATGTTTCCATCTGTGATGTAGAAGTTACAGGAGATGTTTGTTGCAGTGATGTAAAAGATGAAGAAGATGTTTCCATCTGTAAAGTAGAAGATACCAGAGATGTTTGAGTCTGTGATATAGAGGGTACATTAGATGTTTCCATCTGTGATATAGAAGTTAAACGAGATGTTACAGTCTGTGATGTAGCAAAAACAGGAGATGTTTCAGTCTGAGAAAAGGAAGTTATGGTAGATGTTTCCATCTGTGATATAGAAGTTACGGGTGATGTTTCTGGCAGTGATGTAGAAGATGAAAGAGAGGTTTCCATAAGTGATGTGGAAGGAAAAGGCGATGTTTCAGTCTCTAATATGGAAGTTTTTGAAGATGTTTCCATACCGGATGTAGAAGTTATGGAAGATGTTTCCATCTGTGATATAGAAGTGACAGCAGATGATACTGGCTGTGATGTTGAGGATGTTTCCATCTGTGATGTAGAAGTTATGGAAGATGTTTCCATCTGTGATGTAGAAGTTATGGAAGATGTTTCCATTGGTGATGTAGAAGTTATGGAAGATGTTTCCATCTGTGATGTAGAAGTTATGGAAGATGTTTCCATTGGTGATGTAGAAGTTATGGAAGATGTTTCCGTCGGTGAAATAGAAGTTGCGGGAGTTGTTTCCATCTGTGATGTAGAAGTTATGGAAGATGTTTCCATCGGTGATGTAGAAGTTATTGGAGATGATACTGGCTGTGATGTAGAAGATGAAGGAGTCTGTGATGTAGAAGTTATGGGAGATGTTTCCATCTGTGATGTAGAAGTTACAGGAGATGTTTGTTGCAGTGATGTAAAAGATGAAGAAGATGTTTCCATCTGTAAAGTAGAAGATACCAGAGATGTTTGAGTCTGTGATATAGAGGGTACATTAGATGTTTCCATCTGTGATATAGAAGTTAAACGAGATGTTACAGTCTGTGATGTAGCAAAAACAGGAGATGTTTCAGTCTGAGAAAAGGAAGTTATGGTAGATGTTTCCATCTGTGATATAGAAGTTACGGGTGATGTTTCTGGCAGTGATGTAGAAGATGAAAGAGAGGTTTCCATAAGTGATGTGGAAGGAAAAGGCGATGCTTCAGTCTCTAATATGGAAGTTTTTGAAGATGTTTCCATACCGGATGTAGAAGTTATGGAAGATGTTTCCATCTGTGATATAGAAGTGACAGCAGATGATACTGGCTGTGATGTTGAGGATGTTTCCATCTGTGATGTAGAAGTTATGGAAGATGTTTCCATCTGTGATGTAGAAGTTATGGAAGATGTTTCCATCGGTGATGTAGAAGTTATGGAAGATGTTTCCATCTGTGATGTAGAAGTTATGGAAGATGTTTCCATTGGTGATGTAGAAGTTATGGAAGATGTTTCCGTCGGTGAAATAGAAGTTGCGGGAGATGTTTCCATCTGTGATGTAGAAGTTATGGAAGATGTTTCCATCGGTGATGTAGAAGTTATTGGAGATGATACTGGCTGTGATGTAGAAGATGAAGGAGTCTGTGATGTAGAAGTTATGGGAGATGTTTCCATCTGTGATGTAGAAGTTATGGAAGATGTTTCCATCGGTGATGTAGAAGTTAATGGAGATGATACTGGCTGTGATGTAGAAGTTATGGAAGATGTTTCCATCTGTGATGTAGAAGTTATGGAAGATGTTTCCATCGGTGATGTAGAAGTTATGGAAGATGTTTCCATCTGTGATGTAGAAGTTATGGAAGATGTTTCCATCTGTGATGTAGAAGTTATGGAAGATGTTTCCATCTGTGATGTAGTAGTTAATCGAGATGATACTGGCTGTGATGTAGAAGTTATGGAAGATGTTTCCATCTGTGATGTAGAAGTTATGGAAGATGTTTCCATCTGTGATGTAGAAGTTATGGGAGATGTTTCTGGCTGTGATGTAGAAGTTATGGAAGATGTTTCCATCTGTGATGTAGACGTTATGGAAGATGTTTCCATTGGTGATGTAGAAGTTATGGAAGATGTTTCCGTCGGTGATATAGAAGTTGTGGGAGATGTTTCCATCTGTGATGTAGAAGTTACAGCAGATGATACTGGCTGTGATGTTGAGGATGTTTCCATCTGTGATGTAGAAATTATGGAAGAGGTTTCCATCTGTGATGTAGAAGTAATGGAAGATGTTTCCATCTGTGATGTAGAAGTTATGGGAGATGTTTCCATCGGTGATGTAGAAGTTATGGAAGATGTTTCCATCGGTGATGTAGAAGTTATCGGAGATGATACTGGCTGTGATGTAGAAGATGAAGGAGTCTGTGATGTAGAAGTTAAGGAAGATGTTTTCATCGGTGATGTAGAAGTTATCGGAGATGATACTGGCTGTGATGTAGAAGATGAAGGAGCCTGTGATGTAGAAGTTATGGAAGATGTTTCCATCTGTGATGTAGAAGTTATACGAGATGTTTCTGGCTGTGATGTAGAAGTTATGGAAGATGTTTCTGGCTGTGATGTAGAAGTTATGGAAGATGTTTCCATTGGTGATGTAGAAGTTATGGAAGATGTTTCTGTCGGTGATATAGAAGTTGCGGGAGATGTTTCCATCTGTGATGTAGTGGTGACTGGAGATGATACTGGCTGTGATGTAAAAGTTATGGGAGACGTTTCCATCTGTAATGTAAAAAATACTGAAGACAAAGATGAAGGCGAGGTTTCAGTCTGTGATATAGAAGTTACAGGAGATGTTTTCATCTGTGATATAGAAGTGACGGGAGATGTTTTTGGCTGTGATGTAGAAGTTTCAAACTGTGATGTAGAAGTTAGGTGAGAAGTTATAGTTTCAGTCTGAGATATAGAAGTTATGGGAGATGTTTCTGGCTGAGATGTAGAAAATAAAGGAGATGTAGACAGTACAAAAGATGTTTCCATCTGTGATGTAGAAGATACACTAAATGTTTCCGTCTGTGATATAGAAGTCACTGAAGATGTTTCCATCTTTGATGTAGAAGTTACAGGAGATGATACTGGCTGTGATGTTGAAGATGTTTCCATCTGTGATGTAAAAGTCATGGGTGACCTTTCCGTCTGTGATGTAGAAGTTGCGGGAGATGTTTCTGGTTGTGATGTGGAAGCTGATGCAGATGTTTCTATCTGTGTTGTAGAAGGGATGGTAGATGTTTCCATTTGTGTTGTAGAAGGGATGGTAGATGTTTCCATCTGTGTTGTAGAAGGGATGGTAGATGTTTCCATCTGTGTTGTAGAAGAGATGGTAGATGTTTCCATCTGTGTTGTAGAAGGGATGGTAGATGTTTCCATCTGTGATGTAAAAGTTATGGGAGATGTTTCCATCTTTGATGTAGAAGTTATGGAAGATGTTTCCATCTGTGATGTAGAAGTTATGGAAGATGTTTCCATCTGTGATATAGAAGTTATGGAAGATGTTTCCATCGGTGATGTAGAAGTTATGGAAGATGTTTCCATCGTTGATGTAGAAGTTATGGAAGATGTTTCTGTCGGTGATATAGAAGTTGCCGGAGATGTTTCCATCTGTGATGTAGAAGTAATGGAAGATGTTTCCGTCGGTGATGTAGAAGTTATGGAAGATGTTTCCATCGGTGATGTAGAAGTTATGGGAGATGTTTCCATCTGTGATGTAGAAGTTATGGAAGATGTTTCCGTCGGTGATGTAGAAGTTATGGAAGATGTTTCCATCAGTGATGTAGAAGTTATTGGAGATGATACTGGCTGTGATGTAGAAGATGAAGGAGTCTGTGATGTAGAAGTTGTGGGAGATGTTTCCATCTGTGATGTAGAAGATACAGGAGATGTTTGTTGCAGTGATGTAAAAGATGAAGAAGATGTTTCCATCTGTAAAGTAGAAGATACCAGAGATGTTTGAGTCTGTGATATAGAGGGTACATTAGATGTTACAGTTTGTGATGTAGCAAAAACAGGAGATGTTTCAGTCTGAGAAAAGGAAGTTATGGGAGATGTTTCCATCTGTGATATAGAAGTTACGGGTGATGTTTCTGGCAGTGATGTAGAAGATGAAGGAGAGGTTTCCATATGTGATGTGGAAGGAAAAGGCGATGTTTCATTCTTTAATATAGAAGTTATTGAAGATGTTTTCATCTGTGATGTAGAGGTGACTGGAGATGATACTGGCTGTGATGTAGAAGATACGGGAGATGTTTCCATCTGTGATGTAGAAGATGAAGGAGTCTGTGATGTAGAACTTATGGGAGATGATACTGGCTGTGATGTAGAAGATACTAAAGATGAAGATGAAGGAGATGTTTCATTCTGTGAAATGGATGTTATGGGAGATGTTTCCATCTGTGGTATAGAAGTTACGGGTGATTTTTCTGGCTGTGATGTAGAAGATGAAGCAGATGTTTTCATCTGTGATGTGGAAGATAAAGGCAATGTTTCATTCTTTGATATAGAAGTTATTGAAGATGTTTCCATCTGTGATGTAGTGGTGACTGGAGATGATACTGGCTGTGATGTAAAAGTTATGGGAGACGTTTCCATCTGTAATGTAAACGATACTGAAGACAAAGATGAAGGTGAGGTCTCAGTCTGTGATATAGAAGTTACAGGAGATGTTTCCATCTGCGATGTGGAGAAAGAAGGAGATGTTTCAGTCTGTGATATAGAAGTTTTGGAAGATGTTTCCATGAGTAATGAAGAAGTTGCAGGAGACGTTTCTTGCTGTGATGTAAAAGATGAAGGAGATGTTTTTGTCTGTGATATAGAAGTTTTGGGAGTTGTTTCCATCGGTGGTATAGAAGTCATGGAAAATGTTTCAATTTGTGATGTAGAAGGTACAGGAGTTGTTTCCATTTGTGATGTAGACGATATGGAACATGTTACTTGCTGTGATGAAGATGATGAAGAAGGAGATGCTTCAGACTGTGATATATAAATTAAGGCGGATGTTTCAGTCGGTGATTTAGAAGTTACTAGAGATGTTTCAGAATGTGATATAGTAGTAATGGAAGATGATTCAGACTGTGGCATAGACGTTACAGGAAAGGTTTCCATCCGTGATGTAGATGATACAGAAGATGATTCCATCTGTGATGTAGATGATACAGGGAATGATTCCCTCTGTGATGTAGATGATACAGAAGATGATTCCATCTGTGATGTAGATGATACAGGGAATGATTCCCTCTGTGATGTAGATGATACAGAAGATGATTCCATCTGTGATGTAGATGATACAGAAGATGATTCCATCTGTGATGTAGATGATACAGAAGATGATTCCATCTGTGATGTAGATGATACAGGGGATGTTTCCATCTGTGATGTAGATGATACAGGGGATGATTCCATCTGTGATGTAGATGATACAGAAGATGTTTCCATCTGTGATGTAGATGATACAGGGGATGATTCCATCTGTGATGTAGATGATACAGGGGATGATTCCATCTGTGATGTAGATGATACAGGGGATGATTCCATCTGTGATGTAGATGATACAGGGGATGATTCCATCTGTGATGTAGGTGATACAGGGGATGATTCCATCTGTGATGTAGATGATACAGAAGATGATTCCATCTGTGATGTAGATGATACAGAAGATGATTCCATCTGTGATGTAGATGATACAGGGGATGTTTCCATCTGTGATGTAGATGATACAGGGGATGATTCCATCTGTGATGTAGAAGTTTTGGCAGATGTTTGAGTCTGTGATATAAAAGTTACAGGAGACGTTTCTGTCTGTGATACAGAAGTCATAGAAGATGTTTCAGTTTGTGATATAGAAATTATGGGAGATGTTTTAACCTTTGATATAGACGTTACGGGAGATGTTTCAGTCTTTGCTGTAGAAAATGAAGTAGATGTTTCCGTATGTGAAGTAAAAGATACAGGAGATGTTTCCGTCCATGATAAAGAAGTAATGTCAGATGTTTTAGTCTGTGATATGAATGTTACCATAGACGTTTCCATCTGTGATATAGAAACTATTGAAGATGGTTCAGTTTGGGATATAGAGGTGATTGAAGATGTTTTAGTCTCTGGCATAGAAGTTACGAGAGATGTTTCCATCTGTGATGTAGAAGATGAAGGAGATGTTTCTATCTGTGATGTAGTCGATACAGAAGATGATTCAGTTTGTGATATAGAACTTACTGGAAATGTTTCTGGCTGTGATATAGAAGATGTTTTCATCTGAGATATATTAGTTACGGGAGATGTTTCAGGCTGTGATGTAGAAGTTACAGGAGATGTTTTAGTCTGTGGTATAAAAGTTATGGAAGATGTTTCAGTCTGTGATATAGAGATGGCGGGAGATGTTTTCATCGTTGATATGGTAGTTACGGAAGGTGTTTCCATTTGTGATGTGGAATATACAGAGGGTGTTTTAGTCTGTGATATAGAGGTTCCAGATGATTCCATCTGTGATGTAGAAGTTATAGGAGATGTTATTGTCTGTGATGTAGAAGACGAAAGAGATAATTCAGTCTGTGATATCGAAGTGTTGGGAGATGTTTCCATTTGTGTAAAATTTGTTACTGTTTGTGATGCAGATGATGAAGGAGATGTTTCAGACTGTGATATAGAAGTAATGTAAGATGTTTCAGTCTGTGTTACTGGAGTTACGGTAGACGTTTCAGGTGATTTAGACGTTACGGGTGATGTTTGAGTTTGTGATATAAAAGTTATTGAATATGTTTCCATCTGTGATGTAGTTGATAGAGGAGATGATTCAGTCTGATATATAGACGTTATGGGAGATGTTTCAGACTGTAATTTGGAAGTTAGAGAAGATGTTTTCATCTGTGAAATATTAGTTACGGGAGATGTTTCCATCTCTGATGTAGAAGATAAAGGAGATGTCCCAGTCTGTGATATAGAAGTTATGGCAGATGTGTCCATCTGTAAAGTAGAAATTACAGGAGATGTTTCTGACTGTGATATAGACGTTATAGGAGATGTCCCAGTCTGTGGTATTAACATTATAGGAGATGTCCCAGTCTGTGGTATAGACGTTATGGGAGATGTCTCAGTCTGTGGTATAGACGTTATAGGAGATGTCCCAGTCTGTGGTATAGACGTTATAGGAGATGTCCCAGTCTGTGATATAGAAGTTACAGGAGATGTCTCAGTCTGTGGTATAGACGTTATGGGAGATGTCTCAGTCTGTGGTATAGACGTTATGGGAGATGTCTCAGTCTGTGGTATAGACGTTATGGGAGATGTCTCAGTCTGTGATATAGAAGTTACGGGAGATGTCCCAGTCTGTGATATAGAAGTTATGGCAGATGTTTCAGTCTGTGGTATAGAAGTTATGGAAGATGTCCTAGTCTGTGGTATAGAAGTTACGGGAGATGTCCCAGTCTGTGATATAGAAGTTATGGGAGATGTCTCAGTCTGTGGTATAGACGTTATGGGAGATGTCCCAGTCTGTGATATAGAAGTTATGGAAGATGTCTCAGTCTGTGATATAGAAGTTACGGGAGATGTCCCAGTCTGTGATATAGAAGTTACAGGAGATGTCCCAGTCTGTGGTATAGACGTTATAAGAGATGTCCCAGTCTGTGGTATAGAAGTTATGGCAGATGTCTCAGTCTGTGATATAGAAATTACGGGAGATGTCCCAGTCTGTGATATAGAAGTTACGGGAGATGTCCCAGTCTGTGATATAGACGTTATAAGAGATGTCCCAGTCTGTGATATAGACGTTATAAGAGATGTCCCAGTCTGTGATATAGAAGTTATGGCAGATGTGTCCATCTGTAAAGTAGAAATTACAGGAGATGTTTCTGACTGTGATGTAGAAGATGAAGGAGATGTTTTCATCTGTGATATAGAAGTTACAAGAGATATTGTCTGGGATTTAGAAATGATTGAAGGCGTCACCTCCTGTGATGTAGATGGTTTGGTAGATGGGACAATCTGTGTTGAAGTTATGGGAAATGGTACGGTCTGTGATGTGTCAGATTCCTTAGATGTGATTGTTTGTGATGTATTATTTATTATAAAATCTGTAATAGAGTTTTTTTTATTAATACCATCCACTTCATTCAATTGATTGGCCAATCTTCCTTCTTCATTTATATCCAATTGATTTAAAGTTCTGTCTTTCCCTGAAGGATAAAGAAATGAAGTTAGATCACGGTTCATTATTTACATAAGGTACAGTATTTAACCCGTTCAGGACACAGTTAATTATGGGCTTAAGGACACGGACCTCTTTTTCTAATATCACCTGCCTCGTTTTATGTGATAATTAGAAATGAGCGAAGCAGCTGGAAATTCTTTTTCGTACATTTTGGGTCGGATTAGTAAAAATTTGCCAGTCGAATACAAACAAATCTCAATAAAACAGCCAAACAATAGAAGCAACAATAGTGGGATTACAGAGTAACAATTTCTTTCAACAGATGTTGTTGTTACTGTGTCAAAATTGGAAAATTACGGTTTTAAAAAGTCAGCAAGTCAATCAATCTATTTCCGCCAGGGACAGTAGTGGACCTTGGTGGATCAGCGGCATAATATCAATTTACTCCCAGGACAGCAGTGGATATTGGTTAATGAGCTGTTAATCTCTTTACAGTTCCCAGTGAGTTATTAGGCCAGTTTGACATGGCATTAGACGCTGGACATTCCGTGTCCTGGCGGGTCACAGAACAGCCGGTGTCAGAGAAGATCATCCCGGCTGGTACTGCCGCACGCTCTATTGTGTACACTGACAGGTTTTCTGCAGCCGCTATTCAGGAAATGTCAGTTTCTTGCAGCCGCTATTATAGCATGTCATTTTCTTGCTGCGCCGCTGTAATAAGGATGAGGTTTAAAAAAAAAGGAAAAGTGTGCTTTGGAGGGAAATTTGAATGATCCAGGACGGCAGAAGAAAACTTGTAGGTAAAAATATGGTGGGTTTCATTCTTAACCAAAGGAGGTACAAATATCATATAAGCAGGATATCAATCATAAGAGAAATAAGGCAATAGTCTTACAAATGTCTTAGAATGTCTCTGTGGTTCAAGTCTCAGAGTCCCAAAAATGATGGGGATGTCGTCTCTTTCCAATGGTGACTGACGATTTGGCTAGAGAACAAACAACTTCCTTGGGTGAATTCCTGAGGTGGGGGCTAACAAACCCCAGATGTGCGTGGAGGCTTCTCTTGAAAGATGGTATACAAAAAGACCCCCAACCAACTAACCTTCTAAGTCTATATACTCTCTTGACCGGGAAAATATATACACTTATGCCCAAATATGGTTACACCCAGTACAACTTATATCCCAAAAATGGTATACTGGCAAAGCTCCAAGTGGATTGGTCAAGCTGGACACGTAGCTATATCTCACTATGGTCCATACATTACCCACGTGACCATTTAGACACGACCATATTAGGACTTCCAGTCATCCACCATTTTGGAGGTCAAGAAATTACTAGGTGAGAGTTCAGCCCTATACTCAATATGAGAGTGGAGAAGAGAATGAGACTGTAATACAGTGTAGATATATCTTGGATGATAATAATTTGATTCCACTAATGCCAAAGATAATATGATCCATTCAGCCATTAATAAGGTTAGATGTTATAGATGGGGTTACAGGTTATTAGTTTTTTACAGCCGCTAGGAATCCCGGTTTGAGTGTATACTATGTGTATACACTGTGGCCAGATCCCATAGAGGACAGCACTACGTAAGTTAGGTAGTAATCACGGCCATTGTTGCCAATCTGCAACAACGGCCGTGATTAATACGTAACTTGCGTAGTGTGAACATAACCTTAAGGCAGATGCTGTCTTCCCTGATCCCAGTAAATTGGCATAACACAGTATGAATTTAAAGTGCCCAGTGAGTTATAGGGGTTATCCAGAATAAAATATTTTTCATTCAAATTAACTGTTTTCAGGAAGTTATATAGATTTGTAATTTATTTCTATTTAAAAATCTCAAGTCTTCCCATACTTATCAGCTGCTGTATGTCCTGCAGGAAGTGTTGTATTCTTTCCAGTCTGACACAGTGCTCTCTGCTGCCACCTCTGTCCATATCAGGAACTGTCCAGAGCAGGAGAGGTTTTCTATGGGGATTTGCTACTGCTCTGGACAGTTCCTGACATGGACAGAGGTGGCAGCAGAAAGCACTGTGTCACACTGGAAAGAATACACCACTACCTGTATAACATACAGCAGCTGATAAGTATGAAAAGACTTAAGATTTTTAAATGGAAGTAAATTACAAATCTATATAATTTTCTGAAACTAGTTGATTAGAAAGAAAAAGGTTTTCGCTGGAGTGCCCCTTTAATAATATGGACTTTGTCTTCACTGCTCCCAGTGACTTTGTATAATTCACAAGTTACTTGGTAAACTGGATACTGGCTTGACAGCTTCCACAGAAAATCACCCACAAGCTACCCAAAATTAATCCACAATCCATCCTCCTATCCGCTGCGCTCTCTTTCTTTTGCTCTCCCTGCTCTTACTGCCTGCTGCAACCTGCTCTTCACTATATACATTTGACTGCCCGCCTCCAGGAAGCCAATCACCTTATATGGGGGGGGTTGCTGACATCACAGAGGGGCTTGCAGGTGATTAGTTTCTCTGTTCCTGATAGATACAACAGGGACCCGCAATCCCTTATTCTAGGCCTACCGGAAAAAGGTGTCAGTCTAGAATAAGAACCGTTTATGACGGGCGTGAAAAGGCATTCCGGCATTAAGAGGTTAAACCACAATAAAAATATGTCTACTTTATCTTACTTTATCTTAATTTTGTAGACTCTTAGAAGTTGAGGTAACAACACATTGAAATTACCCTATAATCCATAACAAAAGCACTATTTTGTTTACACCCCTTAGAATTGATCTAGGGGGGTAGTAAATATTTAGACCTCACAGTTGTTTGAGGAAAGAAGCACAGGGGTAAAAGCACCACAAAATTTGTGACACAGAAAGGAAGACAAGCAGGGCTGTATTTACCATTAGGCACCCGTGGTCCGGTGCCTAGGGCAGCACCTTGCAGGGGGGCAGCACCAGGGAGCAGGGGGAAAGAAAAAACATTTTTTTGGTTTTTATTTTTTTAGGCTCACCACCTGTTCAGACTTGCCAGTAAATCTGGTGTCTTTTCCAGGGGGCTGTGGGGTATGGTGGTATTGGTCAGGCCTGGTATGGCCAATCAGTGCGTGAAGATGGGGCGTCTTCAGGTTTAGTGCCTAGGGCAGCAGCAAGTGTTAATACGGCTCTGAAGACAAGTAGAGAGGAGCGAACAGAACTTCTAGAACCAAGATTAGTTACAAACTTTGCAAAAAGTTGGATTCGTAACCAAAATGAATTTTTTCAAAAGTTTGCCGAAAATGGTGGCTGCACATGTCGCAGTACACTCCAGTAAAAGGGCAGGTGGAAGGAATTAACCACCAACCATAAAATCATCTAAAGTCCAAAGAAAAAAAATGCAACCATAAAAAGTCTTTGTTTAATTTATCAAATAATGTTTCCCCCTTAGATCCCAATTATTATGATCAGGTATAAAATATACTATATTATTAGTAATTACTACTATAATTCTTATAGTAGATATATTCCTCCCTCTCTTCAATGGGCAGTGTTATAATAGCTAACCCAGCCCATTGAAGAGAGGGAGGACATGTGGGCTCCATCCTAAAAAAGGTGGGAGCCAGGAGCAGGAAACAGGATGGAGTATTTCTTTCAGACATGAGGGGAGTGTTTCTTTCAGACATGAACTGCCTACAGAGGAGCGATTTGCAATCAGAGACACTGACTGACAGCTGAGTGAGCAGGAGGCCGAGCAGCATTGATAATTCATGAAGAAGAGGGAGGAGGAAGGAGTGGTGAGGTGTAATAGAGTAAGGCACAAGCCCTGAGCCACAACTCCTCTTTTACTCATTACAGTAGGCATCCCCAGATAATCCACTCCACCGACAAATTACCAAAAGGCATCATACTCACTAGGGGACTGCCAACTGCAGCACACTTTCAGCACTTCGGGTAGGGCCTGGGGGCTGATAGATTCCCTTTAACTGTTGGGATCGGAGTGCGGCGCCGGTCCTGACAGTTCAGACATTTGCCCGGCTATGAGGAGACAGATGACACAGGCACTATCTGCGAAAATGCACATACAATTACATCCATGTGCAGGAATGTAGCGAGCTCAGTGTCCGCTGGGGCTAGTACTTCCGGCACAGGGAGCAACTCTAACATGCGCTCCCTGTGCCGGAAATACAGGACGCGGGCAGACACTGAGCTAACTGGTGCCTGCGCTGACTGGGGATAAAACAGGATTCGGGAGGGACCCCCCCCTCTTGCCACCGCACTGTCGTCCCGTTCTATCCCCGGGCAGCTATGGGGAACAACATAAGGGGGCCATCTGTAGGGGACAACATAAGGGGACTATCTATAGGAGGACAACATAAGGGGGCATTTATAGGGGGACCAAATGAAAGGTAATCTATAGGGGGACAACATGGGGGGCATCTATAAAGGGGACAACACTGAAGACCATCTATAAGGAATCAGTGGGGGGCATGTACTATAGCGGACTACACAGAGGGGCCATCTATAAAGAGAGGCTACAGAGAGGGGGGCCATTTACTATAGGGGTACTACACAGAGGGGGGGCTCTCTAGGAGATGCACATAGGGCCATCTATAAGGAGGCTACACAAAGGGGGCATATACTATAAGGGGAAATCACATGGTGGCTACCCACTAAATTAGGGTGTAAAGGGGCCAATACAGATGTGCAGTTTGTAGAGAGATGAGGATGGTGCCAGAGTGAGGAGCCTAATATGTTTGTCTGGCAGATTCTGTGGATTTGTGGCTTGGAGAAGTTCTCATAATGGCCCAGGGCAGATGGAGAAGAAAATGAAAAGGAAAGAGCTCAAGTTTGCTATGGAGCCCAGCTATTTCTAGTTACACCCATGATGTCAGCATTACTTTCCAACAGGACAATGATTAAAGAAACTTTTTGGTAAAAATAAAAAAGTTTTTTGATCAGCACAAAATGGTGATAGTATCACACGTTTCATACACCTTAGGTGAAATACATCTCATTGCTTCCTGTGCCTTTTGTTCCTACATTTAATGAACTACAGGTGCATTCTATGGGATTCTATTAAACTGCCCCCTATGGACAAGAATATAACTACTATAATTCTGCTCCTATATACAAGAATATAACTACTATAATACTGCTCCCTATATACAGGAATATAACTACTATAATACTGCTCCTATATACAAGACTATGACTACTATAATACTGCTCCTACTGTATATACAAGAATATAACTACTATAATACTGCTCCTATATACAAGAATATAACTACTATAATACTGCTCCCAATATACAGGAATATAACTACTATAATACTGCTCCTATATACAAGAATATAACTACTATAATACTGCTCCTATATACAGGAATATAACTACTATAATACTGCTCCTATATACAGGAATATAACTACTATAATACTGCGCCTATATACAGGAATATAACTGCTATAATACTGCTCCTATATACAAGAATATAACTACTATAATACTGCTCCCAATATACAGGAATATAACTACTATAATACTGCTCCTATATACAAGAATATAACTACTATAATACTGCTCCTATATACAGGAATATAACTACAATAATACTGCTCCTATATACAGGAATATAACTACTATAATACTGCTCCTATATACAAGAATATAACTACTATAATACTACTCCTATATACAGGAATATAACTACTATAATACTGCTCCTATATACAGGGATATAACTACTATAATACTGCTCCTATATACAGGAATATAACTACTATAATACTGCTCCTACAGTATATACAGGAATATAACTACTATAATACTGCTCCTATATACAAGAATAT
This sequence comes from Dendropsophus ebraccatus, assembly GCF_027789765.1. NCBI lineage: Eukaryota > Metazoa > Chordata > Amphibia > Anura > Hylidae > Dendropsophus > Dendropsophus ebraccatus. The sequence goes on along the minus strand of NC_091454.1, from coordinate 217,255,862 downwards.
AACTACTATAATACGGTTCAGGGAAGAAAAAGAGTGCTGCACCTCACACCTATGGCTGATACTAGTACCTCTCGGCTGCATAAAAAACATCAGAATTCTGTATGTGAATTGATCAAGCCACACTGCCCCATGTACCGTGTGCAGGTATCTGATACACATGGGTCCCTACACTAAGTCCACACTGTGCCAGTCAGCGACCACCACCCCCGCAGGCGTGCACAGTCAGGGAAGGGAGGCCATGGAACAGCCCTGCAACCCCCATGCTACAGGACCAGACCCAAAAATGCCACACCAAAACCCAGCCAGCACCACCGGCGGGGGAAGCTGCCCCCAAACAGCACAAGTCTGGATAAGGTATTGCACTCACCATAGCTATCAAAGACAGAATGGGACAGACAGGAGGGATTAAAACCATGAGCACTCAGGTGTCTCCTGCTAATTGCGGTCATGTGGGTCTCACCAGGAGGAGTGCAAAACACGGAGAAAAGAGAGAAACAAAATACGGTTCAGGGAAGAAAAAGAGTGCTGCACCTCACACCTATGGCTGATACTAGGGGCAATATGGCTTGATCAATTCATATACAGACACTCTGGTGTTGATTTTTAATATAGGCCTAGCGGCATTAGTATCAGCCATAGATGGGATGTGCAGCCGTTCCTTTTCTCCAGTTTCCGTGTTTTACAGTTCTCCCTCTCTGAACAGCTCGCACTCCTTTATAAGACCCACATGACCAAAATTAGCAGGATATGCCTGTGCTCACATGTCTGGACCTTATGTCTTCCCCATTCTGTGAGAGCAGCAATGGTAAGTGTAATACCATATCCATACTTGTGTCGTTTGGGGGCAGCCTTCCCCGCCGGTGGTGCTGGCTGGGTTTTGGTGGGGCTCTTTGGGCCTGGTCCTGTGACATTGGGGTTGCAGGGCCGTTCCATGGCCTCCCTTCCCTGCATGTGCACGCTTTGCGGGGTTGGCGGTCGCTGATCAACACAGTGTGGAGTTAGCGTAGGGACCCGTGTGGACCAGAGGACCTGCGTGGTGGTACACGGGGCAATATGGCTTGATCAATTCATATACAGACACTCTGGTGTTGATTTTTAATATAGGCCTAGCGGCATTAGTATCAGCCATAGATGGGATGTGCAGCCGTTCCTTTTTCTCCAGTTTCCATAACTACTATAATACTGCTCCTATATACAAGAATATAACTACTATAATACTGCTCCTATATACAAGAATATAACTACTATAATACTGCTCCAATATACAGGAATATAACTGCTATAATACTGCTCCTATATACAAGAATATACTACTATAATACTGCCCCCTATATACAGGAATATAACTACTATAATACTGCTCCTATATACAAGAATATACTACTATAATACTGCCCCCTATATACAGGAATATAACTACTATAATACTGCCCCCTATATACAGGGATATAACTACTATAATACTGCTCATATATACAAGAATATAACTACTATAATACTGCTCCTTTATACAAGAATATAACTACTATTATACTGCTCCTATATACAAGAATATAACTACTATAATACTGCTCCTATACACAAGAATATAACTACTATAATACTGCTCCTATATACAAGAATATAACTACTATAATACTGCTCCTATATACAAGAATATAACTACTATAATACTGCTCCTATATACAGGAATATAACTACTATAATACTGCTCCTATATACAAGAATATAACTACTATAATACTGCTCCTATATACAAGAATATAACTACTATAATACTGCTCCCTATATACAAGAATATAACTACTATAATACTGCCCCTATATACAGGAATATAACTACTATAATACTGCTCCCTATACACAAGAATATAACTACTATTATACTGCTCCTATATACAAGAATATACAGTAATTGCTATATTATGTACCAAACGAGAAGCTGATGGTTATAGGTACATTTACCCAGAATTTTGGCCTTTGACAGGAAAGCATTGTACATCACTAGAATAAATCCTGTTTTATTCATTGTGATCTTCAGCTTGTCATCCTGAGGGATCAGCAGCATTATTTCCAGGCTTCATAGGGACCAACACAAGGGATCCTATTGCAGACAGCAAGGTTCTGAGGCTTCCAGGTTATAGACTAGCACACCACAAAGTACTACTTTCAGTCGCTATCCTCATCACAACTGGAAACATTGAGAACACATCTATTCTCTTATTCTTTCGCCGCCAGCTTGTATGCCAAAATACTGCACTCAGGCAGCGTTCTCTTTCTCCTCATTTTCTTTGTCTTCAGATCACTAATTCTGTTTGGCGAATACCGCTCGTGGTTATAGGTGGAGTAAATAGTCGCTGTGATGTTGCAGAAAGGACAAGTTGGAGTTGGGGGAGTGTTAGGATGGTTCAACAAACTGTGCTCCACTTATCAGGCTCCATTTTTCTCCACTGCCCCCCACACCAGTTGACATCCATGGTGCAGGTATATATCAGAATACATTTTATAGCTTTATAGGAAGGCATAGTATGTTTTCCTATGTATTAGGGGAACCACAAAACAACACAAACCGTGCCGTATACAAATTGAAAAGGTTTACAAAACCAAGCTTCCTTATGTACTGTGCTATAATAGAATTACCTGTAACCTCCAGGGCAAGGCCAACAATAACTGTGAAGACCAAGGATTTCATCGTCCTTCCCCAACCAAATAAATAACCAATATAAGAAAACAAGATGAAAAATGTATTTTATATTGCGGCCAGTACACGTGATTCGGGTGTAATTTATTGCACTATTGCACTATGTTTTGCTCGGTCAACTTTTCAAGGCCCCAGTGATATAAAGCAAAGTGTATCAATAAAGTATTGACTTCCTTGGCACAAAAATCTACCAAACACTGCCCTGGTTATATTCTATTACCTTATATCTTCTCGCAGGTTTCAATTGTTTGTTGACAGATTATATCTAGGTACATACGTGATTCTTCTAATAATTTACAGAAAAGTTTATCCATTTACACTCCTCAACACTGAAATCACGACACCAGGAAGAATAAGCTGTAAGGCTATGCAAATCAAGCACATAGCCAATGTCGCCAAGATCTGAAAATGATCAAATGTTCATGCACCCAGCCACGATGTGTGTGGTATGTGGCAGGTGTAGGAGGTGCACGGGGACCACCCTCTGCATTAGTGGATTGTCACATTAAAAGAATGCTCTATTCCACACTGCAAATAAAACTCAGCATCATAAACTAATTCTGATTTTACACAGAACGATTATCATTCGAATTTTCGGAATAGCGATCGCATTTGATCGATAATTGTTCAGTGTAAACACAGCAAACGATGGAGCGATGAGCAAGAAATCATTCATTGTGATTTTTCAACATGGAAGGTAATTGCTCTGGATCTTTTAGTCTCCTAAGAGGTACAAGGCAGGGGTATCCCCTCTCCCCTTTGCTCTTCGCCCTAAGTATCGAGCCATTGGCATGTATGATAAGGCTATGTTCACATTACGTGAACATCCGGCCATTCCGTGACCCCGGTCGGGTAACGGAATGGCCGGTCTTAGCCCGGATCATCCCAGCTGGTACTTAAGTACCGGCCGGGTGATCTTTCCGTCCGTGGAACTCTGATTCGGGCGCATCAGCGTGCGCCCGCATCAGAGTTTCCCATAGCACAGAGTGAAGCAAGTGGCCGGAGCCGCTTGCTTCACTGTGTGAACTGACAGGTCCTTCTGCGGCCGGAATTCACTGAATTCCGGCCGCAGAAAACTGACCTGTCAGTTTTTTTCCGGCGCCGCACAGATCCTGGCCGGAGCGCATACGATGTGTGTACGCTCCGGCCGGGATCCCATTGAAGATAGGCTATGTTTCACCCCGCAAAACTACGGCCGTAGTTCTGTGGCGAGAACTACGGCCGTAGTTTTACGTAGTGTGAACATAGCCCAAGGGAAGATTCCGATCTTCAAGGTTTTGGGGCAAGGGGCGAAGGGGACAGGGTGTCACTATATGCCAATGACATGTTACTATTCCTAAAGAATCCGGTGGTAGGGATTCCCAAACTTATGGATAAAATAAATTAATTTGGTAACTTCTCAGGATTAAAAATTAATTGGAGCAAATCTATAATTATGCCGCTGAGGGATTGGGTAAAGTTTGAGTTTCATCAGTTAACTGTTTTGCCAGAGGGAGCAAGTTTTAAATACTTGGGTATTGAGGTTACTAGGAAGATAAAAGATTATAATGAGGTTAATATCAAAAGAGTGATTAGCGAAATAGGGAAAAGGTGGATATTTGGCAAAAATTTGTGGTGTCCAGGGTGGACCGTATAGTTCTTTTGAGGGCAGTATTGCGTCCAAAATTGTTATATGCGTTCGCCGCTGCCCCCAAATGGATAAGTGAAAAAGATCTAAAAACGATACAAATTATCTTCAACTTGTTAATATGGGGCAGAAAAAGGGTTCGTATAAAGCTTGCATGGCTATGTGTTCCGAAAGGAAAGGGGGGATTGGGATTGCCAGAGAGGGAGACATATTTTTTGGCCGCACAGTTGTCATGGTTAGTGAACTGGCAAGGGAATCCCTTCCTTGAACATATAGGATATATTCAAGATCTTCCAATGTTAAATATTTTCCAAAATTTGGAGGGTGGAATGTTTGAGATTGGAGAATGGAAAGAGTGGGAAATGGTAAAATCTCTGATTAAAACATAGAAAAAATAGAAAAAAAAAATAGATACAGAAGAACTTTGTGACTTTGCGCCGATTTGGCTTAATAATAATTTACCGGTAGTTAAATCGTTAGGGGTAATAATGAGTTTTTATGAAAGGGGGATTCTTACAGTAAAAGAGGTATTGGTAAGAGGGAAGTTGAAGAGTTGGGATGTCTTTAGATCAGAACATGGAGTATTGGATAAGAACTGGATGGAGTACAGTATATGAGATTAAATAGTGCAATAAATGCGGAACCCAAAGAAAAGCTGAATTGGAGTAATGGAAATCCCCTGATTACCAATATACGAGGTAGTAAATATAAAAAGAACACGGTTTCTAAAATATATAAATATCTTATGAATGTAAAAGAAGTAACATATAATAGCCAGAGTAGGTGGGAAGAAGAAATTGGAGCGATAAATGAAAAAGAGGGGCAGCAAATTTATAGAAATATGAAACTAGCCTCGGTGTCTGAGAGTCATAGGATGATTCAATTTAATATTATTCATCGGCTGTATTATACTCCGGCATTTCTCCATAAAATCGGGAAATGGGAGCATAATAAATGCCCAAGATGTGGGGAGGGAAATGCTGGGTTTGGACATATGTTGTTAGATTGTGTAGAATTGGAAGACTTTTGGTCAAAAGTTAGAAGAAATATTACAGTCAAACTGGGAATACAAATACCCTGGTCGTATAAATTGTTAATTTTGGGGGACTCTACGGAAGTTGAAACCTCAAAACCCAAGTTGAAAAAATGATGAGATATATAGATCTCCCCGGTTCCTCCAAGGAGATTGCAATGTTTAAAGAATAAAAAATCCTTTTTTTTTTCCTCTTTCCCCAGTAGTGGCTAGGGGTGAGGGGCGGGGGGATACTGGGATGGGGGGGGGGGGGGGGGGCGGTATAAAATTGGTGTAAGTTATTGTATATATGATATTGGACTTGTATTCAGTGAAGATCTGGGATATTAATGTCTTTTTTTTGTAATGAAAAAATTTAAAATAAAAGTTTATTAAAAATAAAAAAAAGATTAAACCTATGTTTGAAATGGGCTTAAGCGATCTTAAAAACAATGGCAATAACAATTTTTCTTACAAATTTTCCTGCGATTTTTCTAACGATTTATTCGTCTAAACGCTGATTGTTATAAAAACCAAATCGTTGCTTCAAAATTGTTAAACGATCAATTGGGCGAATTATCACTTTGTGTAAACGCCGCATAAGGGTCCTATTACACGGAGCGATTTTTAATGATTTACGACTAACGATAAACGATCGCAAATTAGATTGTTTATCGTTAACCTGAAAGCGTTCACCATATTACACAGAACGATGATCGTTACTATGATTGTTATTGCAATCGTTATTCGTTAATCGTTATGATCGTTTATTCCTTCTGATCCCAGCAATGAACAATGTGCTATTACACTGAACGATTGGTAAACTAATGCAGAGCTTGAGTGAAGGAATGTGGAATTACAGAGAACGATTAGCAAACGATTAACGATAATTTTAGGTTCAGACCTAAATCAACGATCAACGACATACAAACGATTTTTCGATCGTTGCCTGCAATTACACAGAAAGATTATCGTTTAAATTCAAACAATATAACAATTTTTTGCACGATAATTGTCCCGTGTAATAGGGCCCTAAGCCTAGGGCGCCGTTCCAGCAGGATTGAAATGTAGCATGTATGTACTTGGATTTCTAAGATTTTTCTCTGCTTGTATGCTGTTGGAACTTCTCTAACATGTACATACCATACAGGTTTAGGCTAGGTTCACACTACGTAAGCTTCCGGCCGTAGTGCGCTCCGTTCACACTTCGTACGAAGTATACGGCGCCGTAAGAAATGAACCAGACCATTGTTTCCGGCCAGAAGGCTGTAACTTACGCCCGTAGCGTATCGCGCGGATCCGTACGAAGTGGTGATTTCTTCATTTTTCCACTCTTCTATGCGATCCAAAAGGTTCTGTGGGGTGTCCGGGGCTAGGCAAAGATTTTCAAGTAAAAGACCGCTGTCAGATCGCTTCGTAGAGGGCTCGGGAAGCGTAAGTAGACTACGGGCGTACGTTCGCAATGTGTACGCATCCGGCCGCACATCGAATATTTGCACGCCCGTAGTTTCAGCCGCACATGTACGGCGCCGTACGAAATGCGTACGGATTCGTACGCAGTGTGAACATAGCCTAAAGTGTCACTGTCACCATAAAAAACTTTTGACATATCATAGAGACATGTCAAAAGTTTTGGTCCGGGTCTGAGTGTTCACACCCGTACCGATTGGGAAAATGAGCAGGAAGAAGACCGGCTCTGTGTCACGTGATCAGTCGGGCTCATAATGTAAGTCTATGGAGCCAGGCTGATTATGCTGACACAGAACAGGGAGCGGTCGTGACGCAGCACGGTCCTCTGCTTGCTCGTTCTGACTAGGGATGAGCGAACTTTTGAAAAGTTCGGGTCGGTTTGATCTGGAGAATTTTTGTGAAGTTCGGATTCGTACGAACCGAACCTAAAATGAACCTTGCAATAACGGGAGTATAGAGTAAAGGGTATAGTTTCGTTTAGTTGCAGTTGCTATTACAATGAAAAAAGTGGAAAAAATCAAAGTGCAGAAATAGTGAAAAAAAAATTGCCAAGGTGTAAGTGATTACACGGGACATAGGACACAAAGTTCCTTGGACCCAGTAGGGTGGAAAACAGACATTTGACAGTGGAACCAGCAGCAGTAATAGTACTGTATTGGACCCAGTGTGGTGGAGAACAGACAATTGACGGAGGAGGAGGAGGAGGCAGTAGCACTTGATTGCACCCAGCTTAGTATGGTTGAAAAGAGACTATTGGAGGAGGCAGCACCACAATGATTGCACCAAGCCCAGTATGATTAAGAACAGACTATTTGAGGAGGAGGAGGCAGTACCTGATTGCACCCAGGCCAGTATGATTGAGAACAGACTATTCATGGAGGAGGAGGAGGATGGTCAGCCTTGGAGTGGTGGCCTTGGAATCCTCGCTGATTATGTTGTTCACCGCACTTTCAAGAACACGGACGAGTGGGATGATGTCGTTGATGCCTGCTCACAGAGTCGTGTCCTCAAAAGGGATCAACAATTCGCAGCACATTTTTGAAGAAACCTGTGCACTATGAGGTTTATCACATGTGCCATACAAGGCTCCCTGCTGCACTGCAGAGAAAAGGTTCCTCCCTTTGTGGGCTACAACACTTCCCACCGTTAGTTGACCTTGGGTCAGCCATTCATATATCTCCTACCTGATGGTCCGGAGGAGCTCCTGCCCACTGTGGCTCCATTCACCCAGGCTCACAAAATAGAGGACAGCCTGAGAGCGCCGGGCCTGACATCGTTGGTAAGACACCGGGGCAGGTTGGACTGCAGTCAAAGCGGTGGATGGTTGCAAGCTGGCGGATGCAGAACTTTTTGCAGAACTGGCCCCCTAAAGCATCGGGGAGGTGACAGTGGCAAGAATGGGCTAACTTTCTGGTGGTCTTCTGGGGGAATGTTGACATAATGGGCAGTAACAGACATGTACTGCCCCTGCCCATAATTAAAGGACCAGACATCAGCACTGGGGTGCACGGTCTTGGACACCAAGAATCCCAATGAGTTGCCAACATTTTTCTGCACAATTGTGCAGTGATGGGACAGCCGATGGGACTTTTTTTTTTTTCTCGGACAGTGATGGGACTTATTTTTGGACTTTTTTTTTTTTTTTACTTTTTGTTGTTGGGACTCCTATTTTTTTAACCTTATTGTAAAGATATGAACTGATTTTCCCTTAATAAATTCGATAAGCTTGAATACTGAAGTTGCTTTCATGTGTCTTGGTTAATACTCACAGACAGCTGTCACATTACATTTTTGATTAGGCAGCACCCTGCATATCTGAGCAGACTAATTTAAGGTCTCACCCTAACAGGGGTGACGTCACACATCTTGATATTCACAGGAGCAATAATCCCTTGTATCTTGGTCTATTCTGTGAAAAAAGTTAAATTTTGCGTCGCCGTTGTTATTTTTACCAGATTTGTAATGAACTTTTTCAAAGTTCGGTTCGGTGACGAACCGAACTTTTTGCAAAGATGGTAACGGATCTGGTTCGTTACGGTTCGGTTTGCTGATCCCTAGTTCTGATGATTGGTACTGACAGATCAAAACTTCTGACATGTCTTTGTGACATGTCAAAATTTTCCAAGGTGACAGTGACACTTTAAAGAAGTTTCAACTGCATCCAAGTAGAGGAAAGCCACCACTTTAGGTATTAGTCACTGACCAGTGTTCACCTACCTTCTTATTTTTTGCAGTTCGGTTCTATCACAGTGTTGTTAGACCCATGCTTCTGCCTGTCTCTGTCACGTGAGAAGTTTTTTTCAGTGACAGGTACACATTGGTTCCATGGCCTTCTGAGCGAGGTCCCTCTATTACTCACAGTGTTTTAGCAGAGGCAAAGAGGGGACGTTACCAGCAATAGTTAGGGCCCTATTACATGAAGCAATAATTGGCCGAATCGGGCCAATTCAGCTGATCATCGGTTGATCGTTGGTTTAGGTTTGGACCTAAAATCGTCGGGCATTGACCACGTATCGATACATATAGTAGTGCTGCACAGCCAACGGCTGACGATTGGCCAAACACCTAATACCTTACCTCTCCCAGCTCCTGGTCTTCTCTCCTGAACTCCGCAGCTTCCCTATCCTGGCGGCTGCAGCGTCTGAGTGTCCTGTCAGCTGATCACAGGCCGCAGAGGGTAGCAGGTGCTTGGACAAGGGCTGCATGGACATCGCTAACGATGTCCATGCAGCCCTAACTGCCCGATTATCGGGCCGTCTAATAGGTCTATTAAACGTGCGCTGATCTAGCAGAGCGGTCCTCCTTTACTAAAATGATCAGCCCGTGGCCCATGTAATAGGACCCTTAGTATAGCAGGTTCTGCAACAGATTTGACAGTAGCAATCATAGGCAGAAGAGACCAGTTGATATTTCTCACTAGTGCCCTAAAACTACTGCAGACTCTAATGCCCTGTATTTCTCCAACTGAAGACATGCTGGGACTGGAGTAAGTAGCTTCTGTACAACCGGGGCAGGGTATAGGGAGGCAGAGGGCGGCTTTCTGCATCTGCTGCAGAAAGCCGCCCTCTGCCTCCCTATACCCTGCCCCGGTTGTACAGAAGCTACTTACAGGGTGTACAGTATACAGTGTGTGGGCAGATGGGGGTAGCTGTGTGGACAGCTTATCCTGTCCGAGAAGACTCTGTGCAGGGGGGGGGGGGGAGCCAGGCAGCAGCTTAGCCTGTCCAAGAAGACACTGTGTAGGGGGGGAGCCATGCAGCAGCTTATCCTGTCCAAGAAGACATTGTGCAGGGGGAGGAGCCAGGCAGCAGCTTATCCCTTCCGTGAAGACACTGTGCTAGGGGAGGAGCCAAGCAGCAGCTTATCCTGTGAGAAGTCACTGTGCAGGGGAAGGAGCTAGGCAGCAGCTTAGCCTGTCGGAGAAGACACTGTGCAGGGGAGGAGCCAGGCAGCAGCTTAGCCTGTCGGAGAAGACACTGTGCAGGGGAGGAGCCAGGCAGCAGCTTAGCCTGTCTGAGAAGACACTGTGCAGGGGGAGGAGCCAGGCAGCAGCTTAGCCTGTCTGAGAAGACACTGTGCAGGGGAAGGAGCTAGGCAGCAGCTTAGCCTGTATGAGAAGACACTGTGCAGGGGGAGGAGCCAGGCAGCAGCTTAGCCTGTATGAGAAGACACTGTGCAGGGGAAGGAGCTAGGCAGCAGCAGCTTAGCCTGTCGGAAAAGACACTGTGCAGGGGAAGGAGCTAGGCAGCAGCAGCTTAGCCTGTATGAGAAGACACTGTGCAGGGGAAGGAGCTAGGCAGCAGCTTATCCTGTCCGAGAAGACACTGTGCAGGGGGAGGAGCCAGGCAGCAGCTTAGCCTGTCGGAAAAGACACTGTGCAGGGGGAGGAGCCAGGCAGCAGCTTAGCCTGTCTGAGAAGACACTGTGCAGGGGGAGGAGCCAGGCAGAAGCTTAGCCTGTCTGACAAGACGATGTGCCGGGGCAGGAGCCAGGCAGCAGCTTAGCCTATGAGAGAAGACACTGTGCAGGGGAAGGAGCCAGGCAGCAGCTTAGCCTGTCGAAGACACTGTGCAGGGGGAGGAGCCAGGCAGCAGCTTTGCCCACCCAAGAAGACACTGTGCAGGGGAGGAACCAGGCAGCAGCTTAGCCTACCCAAGAAGACACTGTGCAGGGGGAGGAGTCAGGCAGCAGCTTAGGCTGGGTTTACACTGCGTTTCTGCAATCTGTTTTTTTTGCAAAAAACGGATGAAAAAAATGGATGCATTTGTGTGCATCCACTTTGATCCATTTTTCCATTGACTTCCATTGTAAAAAGAACGGATCAAAACAGATCCGTTTTTTTTTACGGACGCAAAAACGTAGCTGACACTATTTTTGTGTCCGTTAAAAAAAACGGATCCATTTTGATCCATTTTTTTACAATAGAAGTCAATGGAAAAACGGATCAAAACGGATGCACACAAATGCATCCGTTTTTCATCCGTTTTTTTGAAAAAAAAACGGATGAAAAAAACGGATTGCAAAAACGCAGTGTGAACCCAGCCTTAGCCTGTGAAAAGACACTGTGCAAGTGGTGGAGCCAGGCAGCAGCTTAACCTGTCCGAGAAGACACTGTGCAGGGGAAGGAGCTAGGTAGCAGCTTAGCCTGTGAAAAAACACTGTGCAGGGGGAGGAGCCAGGCAGCAGGTTAGTTTATTCTGAGTACAGACTGTGATGGAAGAGCAGCTAGGCAGCAGCTTAGCAGAAAACATAGAACGGCCAGGGTTGGGCCGAAGTTGCCGCCCCCTCAGGGACCCCAGAATCTGTGGCCTGAGGTGGAATCCTCATTCCGCCTCATGGCAGAAGCGGCCCTGTTTCCTTACTCAGAGGCATAGCTCCCCACCTTCTCCATCTTCGCCTTGTTTCCATCTGGTGCAGGCTAAACATTATTGCTGTTTTGGCTGCAAGTTTGTATTGTTTCTGTGGCCAGGTTTCTGCATATTGATGCGCCATGCGAGTAATGGGGAACCTACAGCTGAGGCAGACAACATGGGACAGGTGGGCTTGTGGGACTTTGTTCCTGAGAGACCATCCTTTCTTCGGTGTCCTTAACGCATACAGTATATCTTTACAGAGGTCTGGTCTCCATTTTCCACCTCCTCTGTAGATTTAGAGTGCCTGATAAATTTTGACTGCTGGCAACTAGCAGAAGTAATACCTCGCTAGATAGGTTAAAGGCAGTAATTCCCAATTTGTAATTTTATCCTCTATCCACAGAATCAGTGGAGGTCTGAGTGTTAAAAGCCCCCACTGATCATGTCCCCCGAATGGATGGAGCACACTGGGCATGGGCGGCCAGCAATGGTTCTCTATGGGGCTTCTAAACATTGCCAAGTAGTGAGGGGATAACCTTGTTAGATGAGACTACTCCAATATAATCAATTATACATCTGTACGTAGAAGGATCCTATCCTAGTTCCCCTAGCAATGTCTACACATAAACAGAACTTGTGTTTATGATGGAGATTTGGAGCTCTGTATCAGAACTACACACGTCATTCATAAAAATGATTGGTGCAATTGATCTTTGATCCGGGTCGATTAAGAGGTTACAGCAAGTGACAGTAGATTTCCTCTCGAAGTCCATGTTGATGTCTTATCTGTCTGTTGATGTCTTATCTGTTATCTGTTGGACATGTCTGCAATGATCTCCATTTTCCTTGCTGTATTTTAGGTCTTCTGACTATTCCCCTTCTCCATCCACTAGGACTGTACAGAAAGATCCGGAACAGAACACACGAGAAGCAACAGGGTTGGGATAAGAGGTAAAGTCCCTGTCTTTTTAAACTATATTAACCCCTTAACGACATCGGGCGTAAATTTACGCCCTCGCGCCCTGGTACTTAGCGCATCAGGGCGTAAATTTACGCCCGATGTTTCCCCGATCGCCGCGTGTTCGCACGTAGCGATCGGGGAAGATGGCCTGCTATAAATCATAGCAGCCATCTTAGCTTCTCGGCACGGGGGGTGGTTAACACCCCCCGTGCTTACGATCGCAGCTATTGGCTGATCAATTCAGATGAGCCAATAGCGGCGATCGGAACCTTTCCGGGTCATCGGTGATCCGGTGACCCGGAAAAAAATGGCGGTCGGTGCTGTCTGAGGACGGCACCGACCGCCATTACTGTAAAAAGTAATGGTGGTCACGGTGCCACCGGCCCGATCGCCGTGAACGGGCCGGTGGCACGGCGATCAGTGTCCCCCAAAATAGTAAATACCTGCTCTGGGGGTCCAGAGCAGGTATTTGTACATTACTCACCTGTCTCGGGGTCCTGATCGGCGTCTTCCGGGTTCGCGGCGTCCTCCATCTTCTCCTTCGGTCTTTGGCTCTTTCCGGCGGTCCCCGTCGTCTTTTTTCGGCTAGTTTCGACTCCAGCCTTGTCTTTTTCCGGATTTTGCGCTCTGCTGCCCCCTAGCGGCTGATATGTGTAATACACTTATCAGCAGCTACAGGGAAATTCAGAATGTAGAAAAAGTTTTTTTTTTTTTTCCAAATTTTTTTTTTTCTATTTTCCGCACCCTATCGCCGCTGAGTGTTGATCAGCATCGCACGAAAGTGCGCTGCTAATCAGCAACTCCTCCTTTTTGGCGTAGGGTGTTTTTTTTCTATATCCTACTGCCACGGTCTGCTGATAAGTGCCGCACATAAGTGCGGCATTTATCAGCAAAGCCTTTGTTGCCGTTGTTTTTTTTTTATACTTACTGTAAAAAAAAAACACGTAAAAAACACTACATTACACCACACTACATTGAATAAAGTTTGACACTACACCACTACATACCCCATATACTAGTCCCCGTATAAAGATGGGGTGTTTTCGGTGTCGGACGCATACGCTATTATTGCCTCCGACACCGAAACAGCCAGTGAGGATGAATGGGGGGATCCTTCTTTCCTCCATTCATCCTCATCATCCAGTGACGTGTCTGGGGGTAGCGTAGCGTACGCTGCCTCCCAGACACTTCTTTTCCGCCAGTACCGTCCCAATAAGAGATGACGGTATGGTGTGAAATTCTCCAAACTCTGTGAGAGTACCTCTGGGTACTCTTACAGATTTAGGGTACGAGCACACTGCGGAATGGCGAAGGATAACCCTTTGTGCATTCCGCAGCTGGCACCCGCCGGCGGACTCATGCGGGCGCGCGTCTCCACCCGTGTCATAGACTCCATTCTATGCACAGGCGGATTCCATCGTCCATCCAAAGAATGAATATGTTGGACGGAGAGCGGAATCCGCCCGTGCATAGAATGGAGTCTATGACACGTGTGGAGACGTGTGCCTGCATCACTCCGCCGGCGGGTGCCAACTTCGGAATGCACGAAGGGTTATCTGTCGCGATTCCGCAGTGTGCACGTACCCTTAGAGTGTATGTAGGAAGGGACACCCGAATCCAGCCCCCAGATGCCCCCCCCCCCATCCTCGGAACAAGTGGGAAGATCGTTCGGGAACTGATCTTCCCACTGCTGGATAAAGGTCACCACCTGTACGGGGATAACTTTTATACCAGCGCCCCCTCTTCCGGTCCCTCGCTGCCCTGTAGCTTGTGGCACGATCCGAACATATCAGAAGCAGTAATAGAGCCCTAATATTTAGCAGCCATGGAGCGGACCCAGCGCTTCTGGATATGAAGGACCCCGTATCGCACCAGGACAACATTTTCCAGGTGACGTCCCCCACACTGGAGAACGGGAGACCCCAGAAGAAGTGTAGAGTGTGGCGTAACAGGGGGATCAGGAAGGACACCATTTTCCAGTGTGACACCTGTCCTGATCACCCCGGCCTCTGCATACTGGATCGCTCCAAGGCGCACCACACGTCATCTGGGTTCTACATTATCTAAATTCTGTCCCTTATTCCTATTTCAGGGGTCACGTTGATCCAGCGATTATTCTGATCGCCATTATGGAGTCGGGAAGGAATTTTTCCCCTGTGATGAGGCTACTGTCGTCTGCCTCACGAGGGTTTTTTGCCTTCCTCTGGATCAACACAGGTTGAATTTGATGGACACCTGTCATTTTCAACCTTATAAACTAATAATTGGCCTAATACCCCCAAATAAATTAGAATTGTCCCTTTTTCCCCAGCTAAGTAGGTATGGCCGCCATTCCCGTTAGAGGATGCCATGATGCAATTACAAAGCCTCTGTGCGGCCAGGACAGTAGAAACCCCCCACAAGTGACCCCATTCTGGAAATTATACCCGATAAGGAATCTAACAAGGGGGGCAGCAGGGATATGGCCCCCTGGTGACGGCCACATTTGGGACGTGAAAATGAAAAAAATTGTATTTTTTATTTTCTCAGCACATGTTCTACGTAAGTGCCCGTCACCAGTGGGGTCCATATGCTCACTGCACCCCTTGTTAGATTCCTTATGGGGTGTAGTTTCCAGAATGGGGTCACTTGTCGGGGGTTTCTACTGTCCTGGCAGCACAGGAGCTTTGTAAATGCGACATGGCCTCCATCCTCCATTCCAGCCTCTAAATGGCGCTCTGTCCCTTTGGTGGCTTGCCCTGTGCCCATATGGCACATTATGCCCACATGTGGGGCATTTTCGTACTCAGGGGACACTACCCTACATGTTTTTTGTTCATTTTCTTTTTTAACCCCTTGTGGAAATGGAAAAAATCAAGGCTAGACCAACATTTAGTGTAATTTTTGTAAAATTTTTGCTCTAAATCATTAATCTTGTCATGATTTTTTCATTTTCACAAGGGGCTAAAAGATAAAAAAAAACGCTAAATGTGTACGGAAATACCCCACATGTGGACATAAAGCGCCATGCGGGTGCATGGTAAGCCTCCGACGGGAAGGAGCGCCATTTGGTTTTTGAAGGCTGGATTTGGATGGAATGGATTTCGAGGGGCCATGTTGCATTCAAAAGGCCTCTGTGTTGCCAAGACAGTTGAAACTCCCCACAAGTGAGCCCCATTATGGAAACTACACCCCTCAGGGAATGTAACAAGGGGTGTAGTGAGCATATGGACCCCACTAGTGACGGGCACAAATGTGGAACAATGTGGCGTGAAAATGAAATATTACATTTTTTACACTATAATGTTGGTTTAGCCTTGAATTTATCATTTTCACAAGAGGTTAAAAGAGGGGAAAAAAAACAAAATGTGTAGAGCAATTTCCCCTGCGTCCGTAAATACCCCACATGTGGACATAAAGGGCCATGTGGGCGCAGGGCAAGCCTCCGAAGGGAAGGAGCGCCATTTGGATTTTGGAGGTTGGATTTGGCTAGAATGGATGATGAACGCCATGTCGCATTTACAGAGCCCTCGTGCTGCCAAAACACTGGAAACCCCCCACAAGTGACCCCATTCTGGAAACTGCACCCCTCAAGGAATCTAACAAGGGGTGCAGTGAGGATATGGACCCCTTGATGACGGGCACATTTGTGCCATGAAAGTGAAAAAATGAAAAATTTCCCTTTCAGGTCACATTGTTCCACATTTGTGCCCGTCACCAGTGGGGTCCATATGCTCACTGCACCCCTTGTTAGATTCCTTGAGGGGTGTAGTTTCCAGAATGGGGTCACTTGTGGGGGGTTTCCAGTGTTTTGGCAGCACGAGGGCTCTGTAAATGCGACATGGCCCTTGAAATCCTTTCCAGTGAAATCCAGCTTCCAAAAGCCAATTGGCGTTCCTTCCCTTTGGAGGCTTGTCCTGCGCCCCCTTGGCACTGTATCGCCACATGTGGGGTATTTTCGTACTCGGGAGAAACTGCGCTACACATTTTGTGTCTTTCTTTTCCTCTTATCCCTTTAAGAAAATGAAAAATTGAAGGCTAGAACAACGTTTTAGTGTAAAAAATAAATTTTTCTTTTTTCACGCCATATTGTTCGGAAAATCTGTGAAGCACCTGTGAGGTCCAAATGCTCACTGCACCCCTTGTTACATTCCTTGAGGGGTGTAGTTTTCTAAATGGTGTCCCTTTAGGGGTGTTTTTTAGGTTTTGGCACCCCAGAGCCTCTGCCAACCTGAAGTGGTACAGTCAAAAATGACCAAATATAACGGAGCCATTGAAATTCACTAGGCACTCCTTTATATCTGAGGCTTGTGGTTGCGTCAAATAGTGCAATAGGGCCACATATGGGGTATTTCTATAAACTGCAGAAACGGAGCGATCAATATTGGGGTGCATTTCTCTGGTAATAGGTTTATCATTATGAAAGATATTGGATTACAATAAAATCTCTGCATAGAAAATTTTCTAATTTCTTACACACTTGGCTTTTATTTCTGTGACTCCCCTAAAGGGTTAAAACACTTTCTGGATGTGCTTTTGCAGAGTGTTGGGGGTGCAGTTTCTGAAATAGGGTGCTTTGTGGGGCTTTCTAACATACAGGCCCCTCAAATACACATAAACCTGAACAGGTCCCTAAAATATCTGATTTTGAAATTTTACTGAAAATTTGGAAAATTGCTGCTAATGTTTTAAGCTTCCTATTGTCTAAAAAAAAATGAAAGATCGTTTAATAAATGCTGCCAACATAAAGTAGACATGTTGCTAATGCTATTTAATATATAATTTATGTGGTATAACCACTTTCTGTATAAGCAAAAAAGTTTCAAAGTTGGAAAAATGCATTTTTTCACATTATTTGGGTTTTTTTCATAAAGATTCGTTATGAGTATCGACTCCAATTTACCAGAAATGTAAAGTACAATATGTCTCGAGAAAACAATCTCAGAATCGTTCGGATAGGTAAAAGCATCCCGAAGTTAATAATGAATAAAGTGACACTGGTCATATTCATAAAATTTGTCTCTGTCATTAAGGCCATTTCAGGCTCTGTCCTTAAGGGGTTAATATCCAGGTTTTAATTTATAATCCAGCTTTCCAGGAATAGATTATTTACAGGTTAGGCTGGGTTCACACTGCGTTTTTGCAATCAGTTTTTTTTTATGTAGAAAAATTGATGCATTTTTGTTTCGATCTGTTTTTCCATTGACATCCACTATAAAATTTTAAAAAAGGATCAAAATGCGTCTTTTTTTTTGTACACAAAAAGAGTATGTACACACAAAACAGAATCAATGGAGATGGGTTTCGCCACACGGAACGAAGGAACCCACTACAGTGCTTCAGACCGAGAATAGACCGGCGATGTGTCAGGATCTGCGCTGCAGTTTAAAAAAAAAAAGGGCCGAGGCACCAGCATCCCCATGACGGTGTCGGTCTATTCATGTAAAAATCTGAAAGCGATGCACCTGCTGATAGCAGTAAAGACAATAGCAACTCAGCCTCCTCCTCCCCTTTGCATAGGTCACAGAGCATGCTCACAAATGTGCCCCATACAAAGAATAGGATCTGCAGATATTCATTGTGTCTGTTTTTCTGGGTTTGCTGGAAATCATATCACTAAATGTTGCTAATAAGAGAAACAGATTTCTGAACTCAGGGAGACCAGCCAAATGACAACACTGCCGGCTGCTAGTGAAAGCGCTCAATGCAGTGAAGTCCTAGGTGCATTGCCCCCTGGGAAACATGAATATGCAAAAGAAGAGCCCGTGGAGCCTCATTGAAGAGTCTCAAAACACAGGACTATCCAGATATCCCTCCGGGAAGGACCCAGCCAAGGGGTGGCTCCTGTAGGGAAACCACAAAAACCACCCCTTGGCCGGGTCCTTCCTGGAGGGATATCTGGCTAGTCCTGTGTTTTGAGACTCTTCAATGAGGCTCCGTGGGCTCCTCTTTTGCATATAAATGTTGCTAAGTAAGAGCCCCTTAATATACAAAAAAAAAATACAATGAGAAAATAGAAACAGATTAGAAAAAAAAGAACTTCTTTCAGTCTTTGGATCTAAACAGAAAAAAAACAAACAAGCAAAAACTAGACAACAAATCCACATTTATTTTCATTTTATTATTATTTTTTATGCTTTTCTTTGTGATTCTAATAGTCGTAATCTGTGCTCTTGTTACAGTGCAGATCCTTCATTGCTGTGAGGCTTTTATGGTCCTGTTATGATCGCACCACTTGATATTTTTATAATGTGATTAGTGATGTTATAAAAGTCTCGGACGTTGGACCGTGTACTTATTATTATACACAGCAGCCATTACATTATAGTTAGCAGTGCATATTTAGGTGCATATCATTAGTCTGTTCTGTTCAGTGCACAGCGCTCTTTCCATTCCCAGGCTTTTACAACAGGTTAAAGGTCGCTAGTGATAGATGCGTAGACTGATGCAGCAGAGCTGAGTTTGTCTAAAGTAAAGGATCCAGGTAGAAAAGTGGACTTTGCTGGAAGCAACATACCTATAGTCATACAGTGCCATGTGTTTTGTTTCAGCACAGTTGTATACATGCATTTTATTACTGTACCTGCGTCATGTGACCACCAGCCTGACCCACAGAAAATAGAGAGTTCACCAAAACATTTTTTTCTTTCAAATAAAGTGGTGCCAGAAAGTAGGAAAGCAGGAGAGGTTTTCAGTGGGGATTTGCCACTACTCTGGACAGTTCCTGACATGGACAGAGGAGGCAGTAGAGAGCACTGTGTCAGACTGGAAAGAATACACCACTTCCTGCAGGACATACAGCAGCTGATAAGAACTGGAAGACTAGTAATTTTTAAATAAAAGTAATTTACAAATCATTTACAAAATTTTTGACACCAATTGATTTAAAAGTAATTATTTTTCACCAGAGTTCTCCTTAAGTTATTGATCCCATTAAAGCTTAGTTATGTCTGGTCCAATTCATCTGTATATAACAGCACATATACACCTGCACCCTGGCACAAACAATATGGCCCTTTAAATGCCTGGCATCAAAGTGATCTCTGATGTCAGTCACTACCAACAGCTCTTGAGCCCCAGTCCAGTCATACTCCTTTGTCCGACACATGACTTAACATGAAGAGGTTAAACGTAATACAAATGCAGTGTAAACCCAGCCTTAGTGTATATGCTCAAATGTGTTTTTTAAGGGTAGTTATCTCTGGCGGACCTCACGTACTCCAGTCCGACACTGGGTGTATCCCCTTCCAAGTATTTCCTGCACAATAGGACTCCTGACCACCTGACTGTATAGGGGACTGCAGTCAAACCCTTTATTCTGATTTAGAGATGCCATATTAGATGCTTTCCTTCTTTTGATCAATAAATGAGCTTACACCATACTGACCACTACAGGTGTGCACAAGTCAAGTAAATGTACACTATATGGCTCCTACAAGACGTTAAAGAGGACCTGTCACCCCCCCGTGACTCATCTCTCAGCGCGCGCACCGGGCTGCAGCGGCTGAGATCTCTGTGACCCGACCAGATCCAGAAGTGGGAGTATAGGGGGCTGTAGCACGGGTCGGGAGCCTGTCACCCCGAAACGGGGGGTGACAGGTTCCCTTTAAATATCAGATAGCTAATAAGAGTTACTGGGGAATAAAGCAGACCCTTATTTCTAAGACATCCTATAGAAAACATCAACCCCTGAGAAACATTAAAGGAGAATTCCGGTGAAAATTTTTATTAAAGTATTGTATTGCCCCCCAAAAGTTATACAAATCCCCAATATACACTAATTACGAGAAATGCTTATAAAGTGCTTTTTCCCTGCACTTACTACTGCATCAAGACTTCACTTCCTAGATAACATGATGATGTCACTTCCTGGATAACCTGGCGATGTCACTTCCTGGATAACATGGTGATGTCACTTCCTGGATAACATGGTGATGTCACTTCCTGGATAACATGGTGATGTCACTTCCTGGATAACCTTGCGATGTCACTTCCTGGATAACATGGTGATGTCACTTCCTGGATAACATGGTGATGTTAAGACCCGACTCCCAGAGCTGTGCGGGCTGGGGCTGCTGGAGAGGATGATGGCAGAGGGATGCTCAGTGTCCCTCAGTGTCCCCCTGCTATCATCCTCTCCAGCAGCCACAGCCCGCACATCTATCCTTAAAAACCATACAGATCATAATGGAGAATACTAGTATACTATACTACTGGAGTATATTTACACAACCGAAGGAGGCATATATTCCCTTCAGGACTGGGCTTATTTTGCCCTTAAAGGGGTATTCCAAGAATAATTAACTTGTTCACAGAATAGGTTCTTGAGAGAGCCGTCTAAAGTGTTAGGAATAGGAATGAAAAGAGCCACGGTTCATGTGCCGTACCCGCCACTCTATTTCTAACACAGAAACAGGGGGTTGATATCGAGATTGCCGGGGGTCTACCCCTGTGATCTCTTACTCTCTTCCAGGATAGGGGACAAGTTAATTTATCTTGGAATACCCCTTTAAAGACCAGAGCTCATGTGGTTATAGCTCAGTGATGCTTTAACTTATCCATGCATTTCTGAGATTGTTTTTTACATATTGTACTTAACCCCTAGACGACCCTGGACGTAGGGTTACGTCATGGAAGTCTGTCCCCAGACGACCCATGACGTAACCTTACGTCACGGGTGTTATTCCCGCTATGAAGCGCGCTCCGGAGCGGTGCGCGCTTCATAGGAGGTGGGGGCCGGCTGCAGTGAGCAGCCGGGACCTCACCGGCAATGACACGCTGCAGCGATCGCGCTGCCGCGTGTCATTAACCCCTTAAACGCCGCGATCACGGCGCGACCGCGGCGTTTAAGTGTAAGTGACAGGGGGAGTCCCCTGTCACTTACCGATCGGGACCCCCGCAGTGTGACTGCGGGGGTCCCGATCGGTATAACGGACTGCTGGAGGTCTCTTACCTGTCTCCATGCGGTCCGATCGGCGCTCTGCTACTCTAAGCCTGCACAGGCAGGCTCAATGAGCAGAGCGCCGATAACACTGATCAATGCTGTGCCTATGGCATAGCATTCATCAGTGTAAAAATCAAACTAATCTATGTACAAGTCCCCCAAAGGGACTTCAAATGTGTAAAAAAAAAAAAGTTAAAAACACTAATACACTACCCCAAAACCCCTCCCCCAATAAAAGTTGAAATCACCCCCCTTTCCCATTATATAAATAAAACATATAAAAATAAATAAATAGATAAACATATAATATACCGTAGCGTGCGTAATTGTCCGATCTATTAAAATATAACAAGCGTCATTGTGACCGGTAAACGGCGTACACGAAAAGAGGGGAAAAAGTGCGCAGATTACCGATTTTATGTTACATTATATATATAAAAAAATTAATAAAAAGTGATCAAAACGTCCGATCTTCACAAATATGGTATTAATAAAAACTAGAGATCATGGCGGAAAAAATGACACCCCATACAGCCCCGTAGGTGAAAAAATAAAACCGTTATAAGCGTCACAATAGTCACATTTTATTTATAATTAATTGCCAAAAAAAAGGATTTCATTTAAAAAAAATATATAACATTAGAGAATCTGTGTAAACCTGCATATGGTTGTGTTCGGACTGACCTATAGAATAATAGTGTCATGTCGCTGTTACCATATAGTGCATAACGTAGACACAGGAACCCCCCAAACGTTACCATATTGCATTCTTTTTTGCGATTTCATCAATTTATATCTTCATAAATAATATATTTGGAATTCCATCATACATGTTATGGTAAAATGAATGACGCCATTACAAAGTACAACTATTCCTGTAACAAATAAGCCCTTACATGGCCTGTAGATAAAAAACTGAGAGTGCTAGAGCTCTTAGAAGGGGAGGAGGGAAAAACGGAAACACTAAGATCAAAATTTGCGCGGTCCACTGGGTCATTTTGGGCCTGGTCCTCAAAGGGTTAAAGTATCACTGTCGTTTAATTTTTTTTTGCAGAAATCAATAGTACAGGCGATTTTAAGAAACTTTGTATCCGGGGGTTTATTAGCCGAAAAATGCATTTTTATCATGAAAAAGCAGTCTGAAGCTCCCCCCCTGTCTTCATGGTATTCTATGGAGAGGGGAGAGAGGAGGCACCAAAACAGGACAACAAAGAGTTAATTTACAGCTACATCACCAGGCTATCTTCTCTGATGTCACCACTGACCTCTCTGACCTCTGAATACCGTCTTTCACATAGCTCCCGCTGTGTAATCCTTTGTTCTCTGCTGGCGACTAATCTCCCTACTCTCCTCTCCATAGGTTACACAGGGCCCGACTGATGTAAAAGAGCCGAGATTTCCTGATAATGAACAGTGGATGAGAGAGAGGGGGAGGGGGGGGGGGTCCTGGGGAAAGGCTTTTTGAATGCAGATAATGGCATATTTGCCTAATAAACCCAATTCCAACGTTTGTTTTTTTTAAATCGCCTGTACTATTGATTTCTGCAAAAAAATAAATAAATAAATAAAATAAAACAACAGCGACACTTTAAGGGTAGTGGTAAATTGATACATTTTAGCCGAAATCTTTATGATTTTCTTGTGAAAAATCCCCCAATTAACCCCTCCCCCCCCCCCCCCCCCCAATGGCAACATTTGTATTTCTCTGACATTTTCTACGGTCGCTGTGCAGGTTTAGTTATGTAATAATGTTATTGCCAGCGTCACTACACTCACGGTGATGCCAAATACTTTTTTTTCTACATTTATTAGAACCATCCTGTCATAATGACTAATATGACTAATGATGGACATGTTCATTCTTCAGCCAGGAGAGAGGAGGTGTGCGAGTCTCCCATAGGCTGTCATTATGACAGGATGGTCGACGGCATTCCGCCGCAGAATTCCGACACTTTTGCGTGTGTATTTCACTTTATAGCTTTTTTTTATTATTTTAAATGTTATTACATTTTTGAACAGGAACAACAAAAGGCCTCCTGAGTAGGTGTGCATTGGAAATACATATAACATATGCTGAGCATAGAAGCAAACAATAACTGCTTGAGCTGTAAACAGTGGATTCGTATATATGTCAGTGTCCGAGAGGGCCGAGGGCCAAGTAAGCAAAAGATATGAAAAGGGTGGAGGAGATAATAGAAGGGAAAGGAAGGGGGAGGGAGGTGAGAGGGAAGAGGAGGGGGAGATAGGCTTTTATAGCTGTATATTTATAGGCTTTGCACACACACTGTTTTTTTTCTCTCTGTTTTTGAAAAGAAAAAATTACGTCCGTCATTTTAAGTTGAAAATGACGTCTATCATTTAGCTGTCTGGCCGCCAGTCAGTGCAGTGACAGCTGTTTGTACATTATTCTAGTTTCGGGGGGCTAATTGCCCTTTGTCTTTAATTGAAAAGTCCATTGAATTTAATAGAAAAAACGGTGAAAGGACGGTGAAGAAAAAAAAAACTGCGTGTGAACTAAAAAATAACGTCCGCTGTTTGCAAAAGATGTCTGAAAATAATTGTCATGATCATTATTTTGACGGCCCCGCTTGTAACATCCGTCATTTTATACATTGTGTGCATTGGATTGAAGTAAAAAATCTGAAAATAACAGATGTCTTTTTAAAGCGACTCTGTACCCACAATCTGTCCCCCCCCCCCCCCCCCCAAACCACTTGTACCTTCGGATAGCTGCTTTAAATCCAATATCTGTCCTGGGGTCCGTTCGGCAGGTGATGCAGTTATTGTCCTAAACAACTTTTAAACTTGAAGCCCTGTGCCAAACGGGAGTATCTGTGCCCTAACTTTGCACCACCCCTCCGTCCCTCCTCCTCACCCTCATTAGGAATGCCATTGTAACATTTTCTCCATGCTGAACATTGCACAGGTGCTTTACGATCCAGCCCATGTGCCGTGCTGACACAGGTGGGGAATAGGAGGCAATCTGCCTGGAGCATTTCTAATGATGAGGAGGGACGGAGGGGTGGTGCAAAGTTAGGGCACAGATACTCCTGTTTGGCACAGGGCTGCAAGTTTAAAAGTTGTTTTTTAGGACAATAACTGCATCACCTGCTGAACGGACCCTAGGACAGATCTTGGATTAAAAGCAGCTATCCGAAGGTACAAGTGGTTTGGGGGGGGTGGATTGTGGGTACAGAGTCACTTTAAATAGAAAAGATGGCCACTTTTTCTCTTTTTTGACGATGTGTGAACATAGCCATGGAGTGTATAAGCCTCTCTTTCAGTAGCCCCTTATTTGTTTAGGGAATACTCTGAGATTTCTATATATGTTGGCATGTCTTCTATACTCTTCAGATAGTATAAGAATCACACACACATGTGTTTTTGTATTTGTACTTTTTATTGATTTCTATTTATTTGTAACAAATGTGGAGATCACATGACCCCACCCGGTCTTTAAAATGTCACATGATAGAACAATGACACAGGTGCTATGAGTAATGGTGCGTTTACACAAAGCGATAATTTGCCCAATCAATCGTTTATTGATTTCCGAAGCAACGGTTTGGTTTTTATAGCGATCAGCGTATGGACGAATAAATCGTTAGAAAATTCATTAACAAAATCGTTATTGCGATCGTTTTTAAGATCGCTTAAGCTTATCTCACACATAGGGTGAATCTTGGAAAGACTGTTTACGATTCACCCTAAGCGTTCTGCAAATTTTTAGCAAATGACCAACCACGATTTGAGAACATGTGGTAAGATCAAAATGAATGATTTTTCGCTCGTTGCTTGATCGTTCACTGTGTTTACACGAGCCCATTATCGCTAAAATGCGATTAGCACAAAAAAATTGAACGATAATCGTTCCGTGTAAATGCAGCATAAAGTTTATTTATTGAAACTAATCAGATGCCGTTGTCTGTGTGTGTGATTTCTTGCTGCTTCAGGCTGGGTTCACACTATGTATATTTGAGGCTGTATTTGGTCCTCATGTCAGATCCTCATAGCAACCAAAATCAGGAGTGGATTGAAAACACAGAAAGGATCTGTTCACATAATGTTGTAATTGAGTAGATGGCCGCCATATAATGATAAATAACGGCCATTATTTCAATGCAACAGCCGTTGTTTTAAAATAACAGCAAATATTTGCCATTAAATGGCGGCCATCCACTCAATTACAACATTATGTGAACAGATCCTTTCTGTGTTTTCAATCCACTCCTTGTTTTGGTTGCTATACAGCCTCAAATATACGTAGTGTGAATATAGCCTCAAGTTGTAAGGCCCAGTTCACACTAAGCAAAAACGGCAGAATTCCGCAGTGCTCAGTGTTCTGCAATGAGTGAATGAGAGGGCACGCGCGTCCGTTTTTGTCACTCTCCGCTCGAAGAGGTGACATGTCACTTCTTTGAGCGGTGAGGGGAGGAAGCGTACGTGCGCGTGCCCTCTCACTCACTCTCTGCAGAACACTGAGCACTGCGGAATTCTGCCGTTTTTGGATTTCACAAGATTTGTCGCTCTGGACGTTTTCTCCTCATACTACCATTATACCACAATAAAGTTATTATATTATGGCATTGTAGTATACCCAAAGTCTTCATAATCTTCTCCGTGCAAGTTTCGGTTTTTAATTCCACGATCAATGTCCCATTTTTCATCACCATCTCGGTACCATTTATCATTGTCATTGTTGCTGTAAATGTCCCAAAAGATGGAAAAACAAGGGGTCAACCAGATTAAAGCCATAAAGTCATTGTATACTTGCTGGCATAATAATAATAATAATAATAATAATAATAATAATAATAATAATAATAATAACAATAACAATAATATATACTATGTGAGTTATGAATAATAGTATAATAAATTAATAATATATTTAGTGATCATTTGTGAAATTTCCTATACTTTCCTATTGATTTCAATCATGTACAAAAGTTATCAAATATTTATAATGATTGAATCCAGCAATGTTAGCTAGGGATCACATGACCCAGTTAAAATATGGAAATACATAGATGATATGTGAATGATATATGCTCTTTACAGGAGTTATCCAGGATTAGAAAAACACAGCTACAATTCAGATCCATTCACTTTAATGGAACCGAGCTGCAAAACCAGACTGGAATTGTGGACATCAATGGTACTGACTGTGGAAGAAAGCAGCCATATTTTTCTACACCTGGATAACCCCTTTAAAGGGAAGCTGTCACCATTAAAATGCTACCTAAGCTATCGGCATCATGTTATAGAGCAGAACGAGCTGAACGGATTGATATATATATATCTTTATGGGAAAAGATTCAGTATAACTTGTAATTTATTGAGTGACATCTCTGATGATTCAACGCTAAGGAGTCCAGTCCATTGAGTGACCCCGCCCACTGGACTCCTTACCGCAGAAAGATCAGGAATTTCCATAAACAAATAACAAGTTATACTGAATCTTTTTCTACAAAGTTATATATCAATCCGCTCAGCTCTTTCTGCTCTATAACATGATGGTGAGAGATTAGGTAGCATTCTCTTGGTCTCAGGTCCCCTTTAACATTTGAAGCTATGATTATATGGATTTTCCATTTAACTAAAGACATGAAGGATTATGGGCAATATACAGTGACAGAATCAATTATATCTAGATGTTCTAGATCTGGAAAAGATGAGGAAAATGAAGGACCATAAACAGTAGCCGCTTCTTTTTTTCACTTGACTTACACAGTAGTTATCATTGATGTAAATGGAAAGGTAAATTAGAATACTAAGAGAATCCCTAGCAGAACTCACCGCTTTCTCTTCTTCTCTCTATTACATAAGATGAAGCCCAAAGTGGCGATAATAATTGCAACGACAGCAATGGCGGCTCCGATGCCTCCGTACAGTCCTGCTTTTAGTATTCTCCCTGTGCACCTAGAACCTGTGTACATGTACAGATCCGTTCTTGGACAACTATATGGAGATATGGGAGGACATGTTAGCAGTTGTGCCTATGGCTATTATCAATGAAGGTAAAGCAGAGAATGAGCTTGTGAGGACAAGATCTACGTATATGAACACAGTCACATCTTGGGTTCCTGAGTGGCAAGAACTTTCTCTAATTTTTGACTCTAAATGCAACATTGTAAGACTAGTGTCAGGACTTTTAGATACACCCCCCTCCCCAATAAGTTAGGTTTAGGGTATATTCACATGAACGGGCTCGCAGACGGCAGGTCCTGGCAGTCTGAACGACCGCAGCGAGCATGTAATTCTGCCGCCCTTAACCCCTTCTGCTCCCGCCCGGCTCCCCCGCTGTAAGCATACATTACCTCTCTTCGCTGCACGGGTCCGACGTCCTGCTCACCCGCCCGGCCAATCAGTGTGTTGCCCAGCCGCAGCCACTGATTGGCCGGATGGGAGAGCAGGACACCGGACCCGTGCAGCGGGCGGGAGCAGAAGGGGTTAAGGGCGGCAGAATTACATGCTCGCTGCGGTCGTTCAGACCGCAGCAAGTATGTAGTGTGTGGGAACTCCCAGGACCTGCCAGGTTCGCAGCGAGAATCTCGCTGCGAGCCCGTTCGTGTGAATATACCCTTATAAAATTTCTTAAAAATAAGGTATATGGCAATAACTGGTGGGGTCATTGCTAGTTGGTGAACTGGATTGATCTTCAGTGTTGAGAGCCAGCGTTGGAATTTTTGGTATATCTTGTAAAGTTCGCACTACTATTACTGACAAATAAAGAAGAATTAAAGGGACACCCCATAAAGCAACCAGGCAGAGGCCACTATTCGGAAATTGTACTGTGGTACCTCTTCGAGAAGATGACCTCCTTACTAAGACCAGATGTTATGTGAGATAGAATGTAAGTAACTAGTGTAAGGATTGTTGTCTATGATTATTGTAGGGGGGGGGGGGGGGGGAGGTTGGTTATGAAATTGACCACATGAACTTGTAAATGGTGCATAAAGAGTGACTGTACTACGTGGTTGATATTAGTGTGTTTCAGTCATAGTTTTGCCTTTGCCCTTGGTCGAGTTAGTATACATCAAAATGCATCTTTGCTCTAGCATATGGTGGGCATCTCAATGCAATGACCTCCAGAAATGAAAATCCTGATTAAACGTGTCGAACAGAATTCATACCATAGAGGATTCTTTGCGGACAAACCTCATACAGGCAGACATTGTCCTACAGCAGCCGGCGAAAACGTCGCATTACTAAGCAGCCATTCCAAGGAGCAGGTCTGATAGACTCCCCTACGATGTCCATGTGCTCTAGTGGATTCCGTCTTAATGGCAGTGCAGAGACTCTGCCACCTACAACCTCTCCCATCCCCAAAATAAAGATAATTTTTCAACGTTTTGCAAAAATACAATTAATGACCATAACTCAAGCCTGCAAATGGGTCATGATAATGGATAGAGAGGATTACTGAGGTTACAATATAATATAGAGGACTACTTACACTCCTATATTCCGGGATGTAACAATCGCTCTCCGCACCTCTCCGCTCAAAGAATAGCAGGAGGCAAAGACATAGCAGGAGGGATTCGGCTTTGCTGTACTGTACTGTGAACGGGCCCTAAGATGTGCACATAGTTAAAGGGGTTATGCAGCGCTACAAAAACATGGCCACTTTTCCCCCTACTGTTGTCTCCAGTTCAGCTGCGGTTTGCAATTAAGCTCCATTTACTTCAATGGAACTGGGTTTCAAAACTCCACCCAAACTGGAGACAACAGTAGGGGGAAAGTGGCCATGTTTTTGTAGCACTGGATAACGCCTTTAAAGCAGCATAAAAAAAAGAGGCTGCCGGGATGTCCAGCATAGGTTATATACCATATTAGTATATTTGAATATAGTATATAAGGGCGATGTAAGAGGCCTAACTACTATAGGTGAGCGAACTATGGGTGACCTAACTGTGGTATGGGTGTAAAAATTGTACATAGTTTGTATAGAGGCGAGGGGATGGGGTTGTGCTGCAGTTCTGATTCCTCTGGTTCAGTAAACCCCCCTGTTCCAATATTTTTGCCGTTATAAATATGTAAATTAGGCCGATTGGTGCACTAGAGATGGGCCCGGCGCCCCCAGTGCACTGATATTTATTTCCCCCAGGTGACGCAATCCTTCTCTGTTTATCTCAGCCCGGCCTCCTGGTTCATGTCTGGCCCAGCCTGGCTCTGCATCGGTCTCGACTCTGTCGTCAGAGCTGGGTATGAGACCCATAGTATGAGATCATAGTATACTACAACGTCTATGATGTCGGCTGCACACTCACAAGCACTGTGGACCTGTCACATCCTGTATCACACATCGGCCACTGTTACAGGTTTCGTATGCCGGGGATAACGTATCACAGTGAGAGATGCAGGTCAGCCCTTCAGAAGTGATCATTTGAGTGAAATATTTTCGAAGATTTCCATCAATTCTTTTGTCACAAAAGTTGTCTGAAAGAAGCAACACAAAAAATTTTACAATAAAATGAAAAAGCAGCAAAGAGTCCAAAGTAAAAGGCATTATATCCTTACCAATATTTGGTCTTTCCAGCTCTGTGACATTTCCATACGTTGTATTAAAACAAAACGTATCTGTGAGAATAAGCACAAAAAGGAGATTAGTAAAATGCAGTATTTTGCTATTGCCAAAACAGATACCAGATATATTTGGATTTCATAGGAGATGGAGTTCTTATTTTGTATTGCTTCTCTTCAAATGACCATAGAGCAACATGAAAATCCCCAGATGTCTGCATTCACCTCTAGGTGGAGCTTGTTGAAGACGGGTTAAAACTGCTTACATCTTGAATTAAATTTAACTTCTGCATGCAATAGGCACAGCTCCCTCCAGTTTCTGCTATAGACAGGCAGAATTTTTCTTAAATTAAAATTTTAACCTTGAGATATATATATATTATATATATATAAAAAAAAAAAAAAAAAAAAATAATATATATATATATATATATATATATATACTCAGAACTCCTCAGGCCTTCCAACATCATTACAGATTAACCCAATTGTATAAATCAGAAACAGACTAGGATCCCATCAAAAAGACTGTGGTAGATAGCAGTGTGTTCCTAACAACCTGGCTGCCAGCAGTGACTCAGAGTTCAAAGCTCAGAGTAGCTGCCTGGCCTTTAGCTGTCAATAGGTCAGCTGGCTGCACAGGATGGGTCCAGAGATGTTTTATTTTTTAGTAATATGGTTATGATGGAACATTTGAGGGAAGAGGGTAAGATCCCACAGGAATGAGAGAGATTGTATATTTTTGTTAGGCTGGGTTCACACTGCGTTTTTGCAATCCGTTTTTTGCAAAAAATGGATGAAAAACAGATGCATTAGTGTGCATCCAATTTGATCCGTTTTTCCATTGACTTCCATTGTAAAAAACAAGGATCAAAACGGATCAATTTTTTTCAACGTTACGGATCTACGTTTTTGTGTCCGTCAAAAAAAACAGATCCGTTTTTTTTTTACAATGGAAGTCAATGGAAAAATGGATCAAAACGGATGCACACAAATGCATCCGTTTTTTTTTCCATCATTTTTTTGCAAAAACGGATGGAAAAAACGGATTGCAAAAAGGCAGTGTGAACCCAGCCTTAGGTGAATAGTGACAGCTGGGGAAAGAGACTGGAGGAGGTGTGAGGGAATAGGGTCACTAGAGCAGGTGGAGAGGGGAGCAGAGGACCTGAAGACTTCATACTCCATTACAGGTTCAAAAGCTGAGAGGGATGAAGAGGAAAGATTGATTTCAGGGTTGCTTCTTTTTTAAGGGTTGTTTTAAGGATGTTATAGTCATTTGATTTAGAAGTTGTTGGGTGTTGGTGGCATGCAGATTTCTCTATGTGTATACCATCAGAGTGTCCAGAGGAGTATGAGAATTTTCGAGAGAGAAGGTTATGGTCAGAGAGGTGGGAAGGATCATTGGCAAAGTTAGAGACAAAACAGAGTTTAGAGAAGACCGGGACCGGGGTGTTTTCATGCTTTTGTGTAGGGGAATCAGTGAGTTGTGAGGCCAAGGAAAGAGTAGGTTAAAGGAGAAGTCCGGGCAGATACTTTTTTTTCAAAACCGCCGGGGAGGAAGTGGGTGAACAAAACAATATGCACCTCCCTGGCTCCAGCGCTGGCATCTGCTGTCCTCCGGTTCCTGATCTCCAGTGAGTGGAGACCTATGATGAGATGTGTCAGGCCCACTAAGCCAGTCAGCAGCAGAGGAGGGGCCTCGTTCCGGCCACTGACTGGCTGAACGGACTTGAAATGTCACATCCCAAGTCCCTTCTGTAGACCAGGAAGCGGCTGGGAACTGAACAGAGGACAGCAGACCCCCAGAGCTGGAGCCAGGGAGGTAAGTGCTTGTTCTTTTGTTCACCCATCTCCCCAGAAGTTTTTTGGGGAAAAAAGTCAGTGCCCGGCCTTTTCCTTTAAAGGAATAAACTGAGAAACAGATGGAAAGACTTTCAATGGGAATGTTGAAAATCATCCATAATGAGTGTAGCAGCTTCAGAGGAAAGGTACACCAACTTCCCCACCATGCTTGTTTTCAGGTCTGGGGGTATGGGAGAGGAGAAGCCCGCCATAGGTTAGAGCATTAGGGCAGGCAACGTCAGCTGGTTGTACCCACGTTTCAGTAATACCCAGCAGTTTGAAGGATTTGGTGAAGAAAGGGTTGTTAATGTCCGTAAGTTGGTTTCACACAGATCGAGTAGTCAGATTTTTTGAATATGAATATAGGTAGGAGAACAGAACCTCTTTAGGAGTTTAGCCACAGTGAGGAAGACTTTGATGTACTCACCATTGCCGTTGCAGTCCTTTGCATTTTCCTTTACCGTTTCCACTGTTTGTTTGACTTTCTCCAGGATTTGTGCATATTCGGTCTCTATGTTCAAATTTTCTTTTATTTCAACCTCCACAATCACTTTATGGTCCACTATGATGCTCCCCGCCCTGCCAAAGCAATGGAAAACACTTTGTTTATGGATGACACAACCTATGGAGCTCGCTGCCCAATATCCAGTCATAGTACAATGTAATTTGATGTATTCTCCATGTTATTGCACCAGTACATAGAGTAATAATTGGTTTCTCCAATTAATTTCCTATATAACAGTTCAAAGCATATACGTAGCCTTTCTCACTGGTCTTTATACTGCTGTGTCAGTGTATACCGCGTATTTCTTACTTCTAATGGTTTAAACTTTATCGGATATTAGCAAACTGCTATGTATTGTGTTTATATACTTGATACGCATGCTTTCTGTTATTAGACAATGCTTAAATGTAGAGATGAGCGAAGCAGACGGAAATTCCTTTCGCGAGCTTCACAAATTTTCGGTCAAACGCATTAAGATTCGCAAATCAAATCTTAACAAATTTAATCAAAACAGCCAAGACTATAGTAGCTACAATACTGGGACTGTTACAGAAGGGCGAATTTGTTAAAGCCTGCAGCTGATTGGACGGGAACTAGGGATTATGGTTAAACCCTTTCTCCTGCCCAGTGACGCTCCAGACAGTATATGGCGGCCTTTTTTTTTTTTGTGAATTTCCTTGATGATTAGCTGGTATTGACAGTGCGACTTGCAGTGAATCTTGATTCGCCAGATTCACTTCTCTCATCTCTACTTAAATTTTTTAAGGGGGGGGGGGGGTTAAAGGGGCCAGCTTACATATCCGCAGTGGAATGAAATTCTGCTGCGGATATGTACACTGCACTACAACAGTGTGCAGTGTATTGTATAAAAAAGTTCAAAAGTGTCAGCTCACCCACTCCTTCACTGATTCGCTCGGATCCACCTTCGCTTATGTGCTGCGACATCCAATAGAAAGGAAAAATGATCCAGCTTAATTCAGTAAAATCAGTACTTGCGCTTTATTGGAATTCTTTAAAATTCAGGACATAATACACCATCGTGCTACACACTTCTCAGTCTATGATGACATGTTTCGGACACAAGCGCCCTTGCTCACAGACTACAGCCTTCTATCCTCACTGGGTATAAATGCACATGTTACAGGTGAATTCACTAATTGCAAGTGTGCAATACCCAGGGGGATCCTGCTTAACTAGTGATTTACCAAACAATCCCTATGCCAGAACATATACTATACAATACACTATAAGGCTATGTTCACACTACGTATGAATCTGTACGCATTTCGTACGGCGCCGTACATGTGCGGCTGAAACAACGGGCGTGTGAATATTCGATGTGCGGGCGGATGCGTACGCAATGTGTACGCAACGCGTACGCATTGCGAACGTACGCCCGTAGTCTACTTACGCTTCCCGAGCCCCCTACGAAGCGATCTGACAGCGGTCTTTTACTTGGAAATCTTCACCTAGCCCCGGACACCCCACAGAACCTTTTGGATCGGCATAGAAGAGTGGAAAAATGAAGAAATCACCACTTCGTACGGAGCCGCGAGATACGCTGCGGGCGTAAGTTACAAGCCTTCCGGCCGGAAACAATGGTCTGCTTAATTTCTTATGGCGCCGTATACGATCCCGGCGTACATTCATACGAAGTGTGAACTGTGCAGCCGGGATCGTATACTTTGCATTGTACGCTAACTACGTAAGTTTCTGGCCGCATATTCACGGAGCGCACTACGGCCGGAAGCTTACGTAGTGTGAACCTAGCCTTAAACAATACAAAAGGCTAAAAACACATGTATGCTACTACTGATAATGGTATTATTAATTTCCACAATTATATACTTGTATACACACGATGAAACATGGTTGTGCAGCAAATGATAGGAAAACGCATAGAAAACGCACAATGTTTATAACACTAGTCTGAACTATGACATATATGAAAAATATGAAAAATCCTATAAAGTGACAATTTCTCTATTATAACAAATGGATCTATTATGGACCTGAACTCATACTGTTCTCCCATCTTATTTAGAAGATACTGACACTATCATTAGATATTGCTGTGTCAGATCATACCATAAAATAATGAAATATATATAATTAGGCAACTATAGCAACATTACCCCCAAACATCGCAATTGCGGCATACATAATGCTAAATAAGATAAATATCAGTAGTGAAACAATAACTCTTTACGGATATTGAGGCCCGCAGGCATGCTAGTTTTGAGCATATATTGCCGATAGGCTTCTCTGTCCCTCAAACGTTTTGTTGTGTCACCACCTCTGGCTTTTGGAGTTACCTTCTCTATGCCGTAAATAACAAAGTCTTTCACTGACCCTTGGTGATTTTGTATAAAATGGAGTGATGCTCCTGATTTCTGTCTTGTCAGATTACCTGTGACATCATTAATGTGCTCTAGTGCTCTAATTTTTAGTTTCCGGGTAGTACATCCCACACATTTTTTATTGCAACATTTGCATTCTATTACGTAGACTACATTTGTAGTGTCGCAATCTATGTGTTGTTTTATTTCATAGTTCTTATTGCCCTCTGTACTGCAGAATGTTTTACATGGTTTCACAAAGTTACATGTTCTGCAGGGATGTCTGCCACATTTAAAAAATCCTATTGGCTGTAACCATGTGGCTCCCCTTTTTGTATTGCTGGTCACTAAACTAGGGGATAACATATCCCCCAGTGTCCGGGCTTTTTTGGGGACTATGTGACAACCATCCAATAGGATAGTAGCTAATTTAGGGTCCTCCTTCAATGTGTACAAACGCCTGTAAGGCTATGTTCACACTACGTAAGTCTCCGGACGTAGCGCGTTCCGTGAATAAGCGGCCGGAGACTTACGTAGTTTGCGTACAATGGGAAGTATAGGAAGTACGGCCGCACAGTTCACACTACGTAAGAACTTACGCCAGGATCGTACGCGCCACCGTAAAAAAAGAGCCCGATCGTTGTTTAAGGACGAAAATGCCGTAACTTACGCCCGTAGCGTAACATGTGGTCCCGTACGGAGTGGTGATTTCTTCTTTTTTGCAGCTTGCAAGCCGATCCAAAAGGTTCTGTGGGGTGTCCAGGGCTAGGCGAAGATTTCCAAGTAAAAGACCGCTGTCAGATCGCTACATAGGGCGCTCGGGAAGCGTAAGTAGACTCCTGGCGTAAGTTTGCGCTCCGTACGTAGCCGGCCGCAACTTATGTAAATCCCCGGCCGGAGTTTAACGGGTATATGTCCGGCCGCGGAAATATGCGGCCGGACATATACGCAGTGTGAACATAGCCTAATAATGGTTTTCACTTTGTTGAATAATGGATTATATGTCATAGACAGTACTGATTTAATTGTCATGTTATCCGTACGTGTTTTCTTTTGTTGTGAAACTAGCGTTTGTCTTCGTTTTTGTGTGACTATTTGTTTTGCTTTGTTACAATGTTGATAAGTGTATCCTCTTTCTTTTAGTCTATTCTCTAAGTCAGAGACCTCTTTCATGTATGTGTTGTTATTAGAGCAGTTCCTTTTTAACCTTGTGCATTCACCAATGGGTATGGCACGAATTGTATGGGGAGGATGATTACTACAATATCGGCCCTCAAAATTGTATTGCCCGAAATTGGCTTGCGATGTGTGGCAGTAATAATGGCACTCCCCGCCTCTCCTGTCAACTGTAAATCTAGAAATGCTATACTAGTACTCTGTAAATCAAAAGTAAATCTTAGATTATAACTGTTAGCATTTAGATAGTTCACAAACTACTTTTACTGAATTAAGCTGGATCATTTTTCCTTTCTATTGGATGCAGTGTATTGTATCAGTGATCAATGATCACGGATTAATATTACACTAATGTACAGTAATGTGCACTAGTGTAAAAGTAAAAAAAAGTGCACCAAGCACACAAAACACCTTTCCAGCCCCCATAATAAAAATGCATTACATTTCCTATACACAATTAACCGTTACATAAAACAGATCAAAAACACAAATCCTATACATATTTGGTATTGCCACGTCCGTAACGACCCAATCTATAAAACTATATCAATAATTATATTATCAATCCGCTTTAGAAAAGACGTCATGAAAGAGATCAAAAAGTCATATATATGTAAAACTTGGTATCAATAGAAACTACAGATCTTCCCGCAAAAAATAAGCCCAAAACCAGCTCTGTCGCACAAAAGATATGGATCGTGCAATGTGGCGACAGTTTTTGTGGGTTTTTGCTAGGAAGATAGTTTCTATTGCGTATTAAGTGGTAATAGTAAAAAAAAACCTATACAAATTTAGTATCGCAGTAATTGTAGTGACCCAGAGAATACGTTTATTATGTTATTAGTGACCGCTGTTACGGATTTTTACTGCGGTCACTAATGGGCTCTATTCTGCTGCCATCAGCTCTTTATGGCGATGGCAGAGAATAGTGCAGCGGCATCGGTAAGGCCCACAGCCGCCTCCTCTCAGCTACCGGCAGGGGCGCAGCTAACGTCTCCTGGGCCCTGGTGCGAGAGATCAACTTGGGCTCCCCCCAATATATATTATTGGAAAATTTCTATTTTCCATTTTTTTTACTGCCCAATGGTGAATACTTTTCTCAAGCCCTTGTAGGTTCAAAATGCTTTAGGGTGTGTAGTTTCCAAAATGGGGCCACTTATAGGGGTTTTTAGTATACAAGCCTCCTAAATCCACTTAAAAAAAGAACTGGTCCCTAAAAAAAAAATCAGTTTAGGAAATTTCATGAAAATTGGATAATTTGCTGATACATTTCTAAGTCCCGTATGTTTACGAAATGAAGCCAGAACAAAGAGGACATAGTGTTAATGTGACTTTGTAACTAATTTATGTCATGTGACTTTCTTTTTTTTAGAAGCAGAGAATTTCATAGTTCGTAAAGTGCACATTTTTCAAATTTTTCATGATATTTTGATGTCTTTCACAAAAAACACACAAGACAGTAACCATATTTTGCCACTAACATAAAGTACCATATGTTATGAAAAAAACAATATCAGAATAGCTAGCATACGTTAAAGCATCACTGAGCTGTAAGCGCATTAAGTGAGACAGGTCAGATTTAGAAAAATGAGCCTGGTCATTAACCCATAGCTGCACCAGGACGTTATTGAACGTCCTCGTGCCGCTATGGGAGTTCAGAGGGGGGTCGCGCGGCGACCACCCTCTGAACTGCCGCGATCCCGGGTGCCGCGTGTAGCCCGGGCTCGCGGCTATTAGCGGGCACGGTCCGATCGCCGTGCCCGCTAATTAAGTACTTAGAAGCAGCTGTCAAAGTTGACAGCTGCTTCTAAATACTTGCTTTTATTCATACCTGGTGGTCTAGTGGGGGGATCGCCCCCCTGCGGCGCGATTGCGGGGGGGCGATCCCTGCATCCATCCCGGGCCGGGGTCTGCTCCGTAATGGCGCTGATCCCGGCTCGGCATTCTATTGCTTTTGGCTGCAGCAGCCAAAAGTAATAGAACACCGATCTCATGGATTCATGCAGTATAACTATACTGCATGGATCTCTATGAGAGATCAGAGTACATATACTAGAAGTCCCCCAGGGGGAATAACCCTAACCCCAGGGGGAATAACCCTAACCCCAGGGGGGCTTCTAGTATATGTGTAAAGTAAAAGAAAAATGTATTTTTAATAACACAAAACCCCCTCCCCTAATAAAAGTCTGAATCACCCCCCTTTCCCCATTTTATAAATAAAAATAAATAAATTAATTAATTAATAAACAAACATGTTTGCTATCGCCGCGTACGTAATCGCCCAAACTATTAATTAATCACATTCCTGATCTCACACGGTAAACGGCGTCAGCGCAAAAAAATCCCAAAGTGCAAAATTGCGCAATTTCTGTCGCATAAAATCCAGAATAATTGTAATAAAAAGCGATCAAAAAGTCATATATGCGCAATCAAGGTACCGATAGAAAGATCACATCATGGCGCAAAAAATGACACCTCACACAGACCCATAGACCAAAGGATAAAAGCGCTATAAGCATGGGAATGGAGCCATTTTAAGTGACGTATATTTGTTAACAACGGTTTGAATTTTTTACAGGCCATCAGATACAATATAAGTTATACATGTTACATATCGTTTTAATCGTAACAACTTGAGGAACATGCATAACAAGTCAGTTTTACCCCAGGGTGAATGGCGTAAAAACACATTTCCCCCAAATAAAAGAAATGCGTTTTTTTTTTCAATTTCACCACACTTTGAATTTTTTTCTGGTTTCCCGGCACATTTTAGGCAAAAATTACATCTGCCATAGCAAAGTACAATTATTTGCGCAAAAAATAAGGGCTCACTTGGGTCTCTAGGTGGAAAAATGCAGGCGCTATGGCCTTATATACACGAGGAGGGAAAAACGAAAACGCAAAAATGAAAACTGGCTGTGTCCCCTAAGGGTTAAGGCCCAAATAGGCTTGGTCCCTAAGGGGTTAAACAGCCTGATGTTTGGGAACAAGCAAGCGTCGACCTGTCAGGTAAGCGTTCAATTGCTCCTCGTTCCCCGCTCACTGTCGGCTCTATTACGCACACAGAAAGCAAGCAGGTAAGAGCGTGGGGGGCTGCCCAAGCGGTTTTTAGTCTTCGGGGTAGCCCATAGAGGAGAGCAGTAGTCTGCTGCTGCACAGAGCCACGGCCAGCAGACCACTACTATCACCATTAATTGCTTTGAACATTTTGAAAGACAAGAATCAGCTGATTCTTTTTTACTCTAGCTATTCCACAAAGTGATTATCCTCTGTAATGCTGTGTTTACACATAACGATTATCGTGCGAATTTGCGCGATAACGGTCAAATTCGAACGATAATCGTACGTGTAAACGCAGCGAACGATCGAACTACGCACGATAAATCGTACATTTTGATCTTTCAACAGGTTATCAAATCGTCGTTCATCGTACGCAAAAAATTCGCAAATCGTTCCGTGTGAACAGTCGTTCGCCGATTTAACCAATGTGTGAGATAGGCTTAAACGATCGTAAAACAATCACAGAGCGAATTTCCGTACGATATATCGTACCGTCTATACGCTGACAGTTATGAAAAAAAAATTGTTAATCCGACATCGCTAATCGTACGATCGGGCCAATAATCGTTTCGTGTAAACGCACCATCATGGCCGACAATTTGCCAAATACGGTCGATAATCGCTTGGTGTAATAGGAAGCGGTGCAAACATGGCGGAATGAGTGTAGTTTGCTCACATATTTGAGTGCCAGTTTTACTCTTCTATTCTTTGTGTGTTGGTTATGTGTGTATGCTGTTCCCTTATAGCATTATGTATATTTATTTCTCGCACATATTGGCTATGTTCACACTACGTACGAATCCGTACGAATTTCGTACGGTGCCGTACATGTGCGGCTGAAACAACGGGCGTGCGAATATTCGATTTGCGGGCGGATGCGTACGCATTGCGAATGTACGCCTGTAGTCTACTTACGCTTCCCGAGCCCCCTACGAAGCGATCTGACAGCGGTCTTTTACTTTGAAATCTTCGCCTAGCCTCGGACACCCCACAGAACCTTTTGGATCTGCATAGAAGAGTGGAAAAAAGGAGGGCCGGAGCGGAGCCACAGGCGTACGTGCAGGCCCGCATGACTGGGTTTGTAGGCGGTCCTACACGTAGGCCGTAAAGGGGGAGGAGTGACGTAGGCGGCGTAAGCGCGGGCAGGCGGCATTCGGCGCCAGGACAGCGAGCAGTCCCACCCTCCCTCCCTGTAAGTGGTGATCCCTTCCTCTCTTTTTGGTTGGCGAGGGGTGTGCGTAGCGGGTCTGTGGGATGGGCCTCTGCAGTCTGGGTAGTGGCGGGGTTTAGGGTTGTCATTGAAGCCTTGGCAGGGGAGGTCCTTGGGGTTGGAAGTCAAATTGGTGGGGGGACGGGGGGATCATCGTGGGGTATGACCCTCCTCCTCAATAGTCGTAATTAGTTCTGGTGGTCTGGCGCAAATTTTGGGCTCTCACTGGGGTGTAGCACCAGAGAGCAATAGGTGGCATGACAGCCACAGGTGGATGGTGTCTCCGAGTTGGGCGGGGCAACTGGAGGCAATAACAAGAGAAAACTACCACGGTTAGTTAAGTGGGCGTCAGACCTTGTGTAGCTTCAAGGACCTCCTCTAAGAGTTTTAGGAGTTAATTATTGTTTTATTGCAATTTTATTCTATTAATTGTTGTTAATTGTTAATAAATACTGGCTGCTGTGGCCATAAATTTTCTAAACGGCGACTCTGTGTTTATTTACTAAGGGGGGATTCAAGGGGTGGAGGGGAAAAAGGGGGGGGGGGGGTAGCGAAAAAGGGTGTGTGTAAGGGGATACAAGTCTTTGGTGGGGTGGTGTCCGGGCTGACCGGGCTCTACAATACCAAAGTCATGAAGAAATCACCACTTTGTACGGATTCGCACGATACGCTACGGGCGTAAGTTACAGCCTTCCGGCCGGAAACAATGGTCTGGTTCATTTCTTACGGCCGTGTATACGATCCGGGCGTACATTCGTACGAAGTGTGAACTGTGCGGCCGGGATCGTTTACTTTGCATTGTACGCTAACTACGTAGGTTTCCGGCCGCATATTCACGGAGCGCACTACGGCCGGAAGCTTACGTAGTGTGAACATAGCCCAAAGCTGAATAAAGACACTTACTTTAATTCCACAATTTCTACATCTATGTATCCTTCCAAATCTGCATAGACCGTATTCATCTGTACAGATAAAGAACAAAGGTTATACAATAGCTTGGGCTGGATGAAGGTTAGAGATAGATAGTATTTCTGCTTCTTACCAATGATTTAAAGTCCTTCTCAAATGCTTTATATTCCTCTGATTGATAATTCTTCAGATTCTCATCAAACTCCCTATTATCGATCTTTAGCTCTACCTTCACACTTGTGCTCACCGCCCTTTCTACGGGAGAGAATAAGAGATAGGAGAGAAGGAGTGACTTTGTAATGGGTGAGCCAAATCCTCAGAACAAGCCCTGTGTCCTCTGTGGATGGACATGTCCTTCCAATATAACAATCACTGGGGGCCCATCACTTAGACCCCCCCCCCCCCCCTCCCATTAACCACTGAATAGAATAGATAACAAAACCATTCTGGTCTAAAACAGACAGGTCTAATTGAGTTGCTGTCTTACTCTAGGGATATACTGTAACAGCATACATAATGCCTCCAATATTAATCTTGTAGGGATTTTGCCTAAATAAGGTTAAAACTGATGTGTAGTTGGGTAAATCAGGGATATCCAGGAGTCAAAATAATATTTACTCACCAGGTTCAACTCTATCTATGACAGTCTCGCAACGTGGCCCAAAGTATATATCCGGACAGATACATTTAATTCCATCGTATGTTCCTCCATTTTGGCATAGGACTGGGAAAGAAAAGAAAGGTAAATTGGGAGAATTGATCGATTAGACTTAAGGCGTTATTACATGGGCCGATCAGCGGGAGCAAGTGAGCGCCGACCTGTCAGGTCATCGCTCGCTTTCTCCTTGTTCACTGCTCGCTGACGGCAGCCGGGCAGCCATTAGAAGATAGTGGCAGTCTGCTGCTGCCTCTCCTATTAAATGGAGCGACGGCAGCAGATCGTTGCTATCGTTGTCGTTTGTCTTTTATTACACGAATCAATTATTGGCCGTAATGGAGAGTCAGATGCCCATAGAAAATGAATGAGGAGTCCGATGCTCCGTCATTCTCTATGGGCATCGGACTCTCCTGTGAGCGCGCGCGCCAGGCTTCGGGCACTGATATCTCCGTGACCCGACCGGCTCAGGAAGCGGGACCCGGCGGGATCAGGTGAGTATAGGGGGCTGTAACGGGGGGTCAGGAGCCTGTCACCCCGGCACAGGGGGTGACAGGTCCTCTTTAACTCTACCTACTTTGCATCACTTACTTGTCAGCTTTGCTGTACAGACTGAGCTGAGAGTGGGTAGAGTCATCTCACTATAGGGGAGAAGAATCTATGACAGCGGGCTGTATTCCCAAAGTAATAGGGCATACATTATAATGAGCGCGCTCACATAACAGCCTCTATGGCTACTCTTTAATCTGCGCTGTTCACTCTGCCTCTGCCGGATTGGGCTGGGCCGTCATTCACCCTCCCCCTCCCATGTATAGCAGAGGGGCCGCACAGGCACGTCTGCTACAACTGATGCTGCGTTTACACGGAGCGATAATTCGCCCGATCGTACGATTAACGATTTCGAAGTAAAGATTTTTTTTTATAACGATCGGCATTTAGACGGAACGATATATCATACGGAAAAATCGTTGCAATTTTTTTTGCGATTGACGATTTAAGAACATGTTCAAAGATCAAAATGAATGATTTCTCGCTCGTCGTTTGATCGTTCGCTGCGTTTACACGTAAGATTATCGTTTGAATTTGATCGTTATCGTGCAAATTCGAACGATAATCGTTCCGTGTAAACGCAGCATTACTCTGACGGCTGACGTAATTTCCTGGAGCTGCAGAGGATCAGCTTCCTGGAGGAGAGAGGAGAAGCAGCTGCT
This sequence comes from Dendropsophus ebraccatus, assembly GCF_027789765.1. Lineage (NCBI taxonomy): Eukaryota > Metazoa > Chordata > Amphibia > Anura > Hylidae > Dendropsophus > Dendropsophus ebraccatus. The sequence continues at coordinate 217,212,883 of NC_091454.1, read as the reverse complement.
GCCCCCTGCAGCTCAGAGTGGCTGCTGCTGACTGAGAGGGGCCTGGGTGCTAATTACATAGAGCCCTGCTTGGTGAGGAGAAAGGATTATCGTTTGTTCTTCGCTATTTATTCGCTATTGCGTTCGTATCTATTGCGAACGACCGAACGATGTCTTATTCAATGCGAACGATTTGCGAACGTTTTGCGAACGAGCAACGATAAAAATAGGTCCAGGTCTTATAAAGCGATCAACGATTTCTCGTTCGGTCGTTAATCGTTCACTGCATTTCAACTGCCCTTATAGACCTGTCCTTCGCACCAAGCCACAGCCCCCTCCCTCCCCCCCTGTTGTGTAACCAGGCAACCAACCCTTCCTGACCCCACACAGTGACCTCATCATCTCCTTCCTGCAGTCGGAGGGGCAGGGGAGCACCATGCTGGCTGTGAGGAAGGAGGGCCTGTCAGCAGCAGAGATTTATGGACTGTAAGTGACAGTTTCTTCTCTTTGGGTGTGTGTGTATATGTGCAAAGTGTGGCCAGTGTGTATCTAGTGTGTTCTAGTATGTAATGTGCACTGCATGTATTATGTGTGTGTATATATTACATGTATGTACAGTATATATAAAAAATGTATGTACAGTATGTGTATATAGTGTATGCATGCCTCTGTAGTATGCTTATGATATATGCATGTATGTACAGTATATATGTGTGTGTGTATGTGTGATGTATGTATGTATGTACAGTATATGTGTGTGTGTATATATGATATATGTATGAACAATATGTGTGTACAGTATATAGTGTATGCATGCCTCTATAGTAGGTTTAGGATATATAGATATATGTACAGTATATATATATATATGTGTGTGTGTGTGTGTGTGTGTGTATATGAACAATAAGTGTGTACAGTATATAGTGTATGCATGCCTCTGTAGTAGGTTTATGATATATGGATGTATGTACAGTATATATGTGTGTATATATGATAGATGTATGTATGGATATATGTACAGTATATATGTGTGTATATGTGATAGATGTATGTATGTATGGATGTACAGTATATATGTGTGTGTGTGTGTGTATATATATATATGAACATTATGGGGGACATTTATTAAGTCCGGCGTTTTTTATGCCGGACTTATAAATGTCCCCGCATCTCCGGCGCTACGGGGATTTATGTAGAGGCGGACTGCCTCTACATAAATCCTGTGCGCACCGCCGAAAACCTACGCCATCTGAGGACTGGAGTAGGTTTTCGGCGTATCTTTTGGCGGAACGGATGGTGAATCGCGCTGACTCTGAGTCCCCGCCCTCCGTTCCGCCCCCTTCCCACCCCCTCCCCGCCCCCCGGCATACCCGGAGGAAAGTGCCGATTTGCGAATATTTTATTCACAAATCGGCCATTAGCGAATAAAAAAATACGCAAATTGTCACTTTCCGCCGAAAATCATCCATACGCCGGATGATACATGTCGCCCTATGTGTGTACAGTATATAGTGTATGCACGCCTCTGTAGTATGCTTATGATGTATGCATATGAGTATGTATGTGCAGCAGCCATATGTGTATATAATGTATGTTTGTACAGCAGTGTTCATATATAATAGCCGCTCGCTTCATTGTGTGAACTGACATGGTTTCCTACGGCCGCAATTCATTGAATTGCGGCCGCAGAAAACTGACATGTCAGTTATTTGCAGCGCCGCACAGGATCCTGGCCGGAGCGTATACGATGTGTATACGCTCCGGCCGGGATCCCATAGAAATGCAGGCAATGTTCCACACTGCATAAAGTACGGCCGTTGTTGCCAATGGCAACAACGGCCAAACTTTTACGTAGTATGAACATAGCCTTAAACAGGAATACAGCCTAGGTGATAGTCTGTATCCCTGTTTTCCAGGCGGGACTCAGGCTGTCTCCACCTTCTGCAGGGAACGGGAAGACAGCGGGATTCAAAGGCCGATGGTTCAGGTTTGTATGACACCAAACCTCGGCCAGGCTCACTCATCTCAAATTATAATTATTACTATAAAATCAGAAGGATTATCCAGGGTTAGAAAAACATGGTTGTTTTCTTCCAAAAACAGCTCTACCCCTATCCTCAGGTTGTGTGTGGTATTACAATTCAGCTCCGTTCACTTCCCTGGAACTAAGCTGCAGTACCCCACCCAAACTGAGAACAAATGTGGTGCTGTTTTGGGGAGAAAGCGAACATGTTTATCTAATTCTGGATAACCTCTCCTCAAGGAGCGTCATCAGGAGGGGGGGGGGGGCAAATGACATAAGCGTCATCAGGAGGGGGGGCAAATGACAAGCATCATCAGGAGGAGGGGGGCAAATGACATAAGCGCCATCAGGAGGGGGGGCAAATGACATAAGCGTCATCAGGAGGAGGGGGGCAAATGACATAAGCGTCATCAGGAGGAGGGGGGCAAATGACATAAGCATCATCAGGAAGGGGGGCAAATGACTAGCGTCATCAGGAGGAGGGGGGCAAATGACATAAGCGTCATCAGGAAGGGGGGCAAATGACAAGCGTCATCAGGAGGAGGGGGCAAATGACATAAGCGTCATCAGGAGGTGGGGCAAATGACATAAGCGTCATCAGGAAGGGGGGCAAATGACATAAGCGTCATCAGGAGGAAGGGGGCAAATGAAATAAGCATCATCGGGAGGAGGGGGGGGCAAATGACATAAGTGTCATCAAGAGGAGGGGGGCAAATGAAATAAACCTCCTCCTAATGACGCTCTTTGCAAAGTGAAACTAGTTGAGGGGCTATGCAACTTTTAATATATCATTAAAAGCCCTGGCTATACTATACGGAGGCTAAGAGCAGTCCAATACAGTAGGACCTATGCTTCATGCAGAGGGTGGTCCAATACTATGTGGGGATAGAGAGGAGGCCTATGATCTATTGGAGCACAGAGAGGGCATATGGGGTACAGAGGGGGCCTTTCTACTATAGGGAAGAATGTTTTATTACTATATGGAGACACAGCACAGAAGGCTCCTATTACTATATGGGGTACAGAGAGGAGCTGATACTATAATACTATATAGGGGTGCAGAAGGGCTGGACTACTATTTAGATTGGGCCTAACTGCTTATAAGGGGGTCAAAAGGGAGAAAGGTTGCTGTGTAAAGGAATATACTTGGGGATGATGCTGGAGCAAGGATCCTAAATTGTTTGTCTGGTAGATCTTGCAGCGAGGAGTCACGGCTGGAGAAGTCTTCATGATAGCCGAGCAAGAAAAAGAAAACAAATCCAGCAAAATCATCACTTGCAATTCATGCAGAGAACACACCTCCTGTAAGTCACTGGATGTAATTGCACTGTAATCACTCCTTTCACAATCATCCTTTTTATTACCAGCTAAAGGGTCACAGCGACATCCGCAGCACCGCCATGTATGTCAGTCAGTCAGAGCAGGAAGGGGCGGGGGGAGATGCAGCTGTGGCTTGTCTCCGCCTCTGTGACACTTCAGCTGGTAATGAAAAGGATGATTATAAAAGTTTATACTAGACTAAAGGTCCTGTCGCTTATATCTCCCCGCACCTGTATTCTGGGATCTATAGCTTTGTACCTGGTATGGACCACACAGATCCATTGCGAATTTGATGCAGCTGAAATACATAAATATGCAACAACAAATCCACAGCAGATTATGTTGTTTTTATGTGTTGATGGTTCATATATTTAATGAAGTAGTGAGTAAGGAGCAGAATTTGCTACACCATGTATAGTACACCGCTATCTATCATATATTGGGGAGGATTTGTTATGTGGGCTGCTGAGGTTTGAGTGTCAGGGCTGATTTTAAAGGGGTAGTGCGGCGCTAAGAAATTGTTCACAGAATAACACACATTACAAAGTTATACAACTTTGTAACGTATGTTATGTCTGTGAATCGCCCCCTTCCCCGTGTCCCCCCCACCCCTGCAGGTGTACCCGGAAGTGTTGGTGCATTATACATTACCTGATCCGTGTCGCGCCCATCCGCCATCTTGTGCCGCAACGTCATCTTCGGCCCGCCGGCTGAAACTCTCTGATCTTCCCGAGTGCCGGCCACCCTCTGCCGCGTCATTAGATGCTCAGCCGTGATTGGCTGAGCATAACGTTGTGGCACAAGATGGCGGACGGCCCTCGACACGGATCAGGTAATGTATAATGCACCAACACTTCCGGGTACACTGCGGGGGTGGTGGGACACAGGGAAGGGGGCGATTCACAGACATAACATACGTTACAAAGTTGTATAACTTTGTAATGTGTGTTATTCTGTGAATAATTTCTTAGCACCGCACTACCCCTTTAAGTCCCAGCCCGGCCCTGCTTGTAGTACATAGGAGTGGGGTCATCTGTTTTGAACCATCAGAATAAGGAGGGGCTTCCTAATTATTAATCTAGGGCCCTCTACCCTAGCCCTGTCCTCATTGTTATGTTCTAAACTCTTGTTTAAAGTGGTTTTCTGACCTTGAGCCAAAATTACCCTATGGCAGGGAATGGGAGAAAACGAAAAACATACTCACCCTCTACACCTCCCATTCAGCACCCTCACCCCTCTAGAGGAAAGGGTTCTGCTGACTCCACCTTACACTGTGCACGGGAGGACACTACAGTCACTGTCCTCAGTGGTCACATATGCCTGCACCTACCACCTCCCCCAGAGATTGTGGAGTAATGGTGGCGCTCATTGGGACATGAGTAAAGGGTAAGTATGTTTTGTTTTCTCCCTTGTTCTCCCATTCTCAGCTACAAGGTCATTTTCTAAAAGGCCAGAACATCCCCCCCCCCCCCAAAGATTTTTTTTATATTAGTAAATGATTTGGTAACCTAACACAAATCTCCACGTTTGTAGGTTTGATGAATTTCCTTAATGATGTTTTGAAAAAAAAAAAAAAAAACCTGTCACAGAGATAAGTATCATGCTACTTACTTCTACGGATTCTATGGGGACTAGCCCTATGAAATGGCACATTGAGTTGAGAGAATCTATTGCCTGCCTATCACCATTACTAGCGGTCTGTTCTGTCCAGATCACTGATGTGCTGAGTGCTAACAAAGTGCTTGTTTTGCAATGAGAGAATAAAACACCCTGTGCTGTTACACAGGGTGCAGACCCCAAATGCTAGCCCTAGTTAGGGGAAAAAAGCTTTACGACCCTTGCAGCTCTTGGGGAGGACATGTACAGTATGATGAGACTCGCCATCTTTGTCTCGGACATCACATTGGCAAAAATGGAAATGTTGGTTGCATTAGAACAAAGGTGTCAAATTCAGAAAAACAATAAGAAGTAGTTACTTATCGATGTTGTAGTAGTTGTTGTAGTTGTAGTTGTCGGAGTAGTTGTAGTAGTTGTTGTAGTTGTCGGAGTAGTTGTTGTAGGAGCGGTTGTAGTTGTCGGAGTAGTTGTAGTAGTTGTTGTAGTAGTAGTTGTAGGAGCGGTTGTAGTTGCAGAAGCAGCTGTTGTCGTAGTCGGTGACGCTGTAGTTACAGTTGTAGTCGTGGTAGGTGCAGTGGTTCTTAGGGTAACTGTAGATGAATCTTTGCTGGTAACTTCTGCACCTGTAAGTGGAATAGTTTTTGATGTAGGTGTTAGTGGTCCTGTAGTACTATTTGTAGGCTCACTCTATTTGTTTTTGGCTGAGGAAGATGATGCAGGTTTTATTGCAGAAGGTTTCCTCTATAGTAGAGATGATAGCATTGCATAGATCAGGATTATCCAACTGACGATTGATTATGAATGGTCCCTAGGTGGGGGGGGGGGGGGGGCTTAAAAAGTGTAAAATCACAGTGCAGAATATGATCCCTCACACAGCTCTACTGACAACAGTCTGGGGGGCATTATATGCTCAGTCTGGGGGGGGCATTATATGCTCAGTCTGGGGGGGGCATTATATGCTCAGTCTGGGGGGGGCATTATATGCTCAGTCTGGGGGGGGCATTATATGCTCAGTGTGGGGGGGGGGCATTATATGCTCAGTGGGGGGGGGCATTATATGCTCAGTGTGGGGGGGGGCATTATATGCTCAGTGTGGGGGGGCATTATATGCTCAGTGTGGGGGGGCATTGTATGCTCAGTCTGGGGGGGATTATATTCTCAGTCTGGGGGGGGGGGCATTATATGCTCAGTCTTAGGGGCATTATATGCTCTGTCATTGGGAGGGCATTATATGCTCAGTCTGGGGGGGCATTATATGCTCAGTCTGGGGGGGCATTATATGCTCAGTCTGGGGGGGGCATTATATCCTCAGTCTGGGGGGGATTATATGCTCAGTCTGGGGGGGGCATTATATCCTCAGTCTGGGGGGGGCATTATATGCTCAGTCTGGGGGGGCATTATATGCTCAGTCTGGGGGGGGCTTTATATGCTCAGTCTGGGGGGGTTATATGCTCAGTCTGGGGGGGCATTATATGCTCAGTCTGGGGGGGTTATATGCTCAGTCTGGGGGGGCATTATATGCTCAGTCTGGGGGGCATTATATGCTCAGTCTGGGGGGCATTATATGCTCAGTCTGGGGGGGGGGCATTATATGCTCAGTCTGGGGGGGGCATTATATGCTCAGTCTGGGGGGGCATTATATGCTCAGTCTGGGGGGGCATTATATGCTCGGTCTGGAGTACCCCTTTAAATAAAATACATAGCCCATATGAAATTTTAATACTTATGATCACACAACGATTCCAATACAAATACGAACAAGTCCCAATGTATTGACTGACCCTTTATAAGGTTGCAGACCACTGCGTTAGAGAACTATTCAGCCTAGGTGCACACAAAGTCTGTGCCATTTAGTATCTTCATTTTCTAAGTCAAACATGAAGGTGTAAAGGCCTGGTAACCTGCTATTTTTGGAGACATTACGCCCCCATTCACACATCAATAATCTTGTCTGTAATTGTGCACCCGCAACTACACACAGGAGTATGGACGTGTATGGATGTGTATCATACATACCTGTTCAGACCTGTCACAGCAACTATGGATATGTCAAAGGGTCCATAGAAATCAGTGGGTGTTATACTGTCCGCGATTATGGATCGGTAATTGCAGACAGTATTAGGCTATGTTCACACAACGTTTTTTCAGCTTTGTTTAAAATGACGCCCGTCATTTAGCTTTTTGGCCGCCCCTCAGTGCAATAGCGGCTGCTGGCACATTATTCTAGTTTAAGTTTACTGGTCGCCCTTTGTCTTTAATTGAAAAGTGAATTGACTTTAAGGCTGTGTTCACACAATGTTTTTTCAACTCTGTTTAAGTTAAAGGACAACTCCGGCGGGACCCCCCCCAAAAAAAAAAAACAGACACACACAGACACCATACTCACCATCCCTCCGGTGATGATCGCCACTCCATTCGCCCGCCATCCGCCTCACCGTCACCTGCGTCCGCTGTTGTAAAATATACTAACATCACTAGTCTCTAACTAACATAGTATAACCATGTCAATCTAAAGCATAAGACATAGTTTAAAGTTATAATTGATAGTATAAGGTTCGAACCACTGTACAGCCATCTTGTCTCAGGGAGTTAGTTCTGAGAATAACTTGTTTACTGCATTGCGGTAACATATGCTAGCATCAGTCATATAGATATATATACATTTGTAGGGAGAAGCAGAAGTATATTCTGGGATGTCACGTAGCTCTTTAGAAGTCACCATATTAGTTGAGGCTCAGAGACGGGAGGTGGGGGTTTCAGCTATATAAGCAGGAAATATAGGATAAGATGGGAGGAGGAGACCCTGGAAATGCTATCCATCTGCACACCAGGCTTGTAAGACCCCTCCCAGGAACATCTAGCACTTGACACATGAACTGAAAGACATTCTTCAACTCCAGATAATGGACTCTGCTTGAAACAACAACCTTTGTAAGATAACTTGTTATTCTTATCTGTACCTGAAACTTTTGTATGCTCATTATTTTTGTTCATTAAATCATTGCTCCTATCTTTTGAGAAAGAGCACATGGACTAAGCTTGTCACCTTCTTTACAACTGCTGTGTAAGAGGATACGTGAGTGGCCCAAATTCTAACATAATTGGCGAGCAGCCAGACTTTTTCTGTTTTTAACTGGAGCTCTTCTCTCCCTCGCTGAGGGGGCTGCGTTTGACATTTTGATTGATTGCGAGCTTCAAGAAGAGAAGTAAAGAAAAACAAAGCCTGGAAACACGTACTTTCCACTTCTGGACAACAGCACGAGACTGCACCACACATCCCAGAAAGCCTCTGGAGCATCGGTGAGGGACAACAGCCAGTCCATACCAGAGGGGGCAAGCGGAAGCAAGAAGTTGTAAGTATGGATTTCATTGAAACTTTTGCCAGCAAATCAGATATAGAATATGCCTGTAGTGATAGTACTATGACTAATGCACAGTTGTGGGATAGTTTGTACAGACAATGTGAAAGGGAAAATGTTAAACTAGACAACAAGAAATTGTGTATTAATAGGCTACAGAAGAAGCTCAGAAATGTCTTACAAATGGTAAAAATTTACAATGCTTTACTAATTGAAGATTCACAACCTAGGCAGAGTGTTTGTGTTGTTAACAAGTGCATGAATAATTCTAATGTGTCCGATGATGAAGATTTTATTCAATGCTCAAATTGTTTTATATTGGCTGAACAATTGGAAGCTATGGAGGATGAGATTGAAAATAAATCAAAATTGCTATCTCAGATGCGTTGTGAAAATAAGAGAATCTCCGCTGTTAGGAGAACTAGACGATCTGTCATCGCTACCCCTAATGTAACAAGCTCGAGTGACGCGTTCTTTGAGGATAGCGATGATGTAGATATACAGCGCAGAAATTTGTTAGATAAGTCCACTCAGTTGCATTTACAAATAAATGAACAACTGAGGAAAATTGTCAAAGACATGCCCTCTTATAATGATAAGATGGATGCCTTTCACAATATGGATGTATTTGAATCAAATACAGATAGGTTCCAATTGTCAAATGAGCAAAAGAATAAAATTTTCAGGATATGGTTACCATCACATATGGCTAGAAGATTAGAAGAGACACCCAGAGAGGAAACATTCGGGGTACAGGTACACAGCACTGAGGTAGATCGCTTAAGACAGCTAGTGTGGTTTACAACTGGGGATCCCACTCCCTCAATAGAATGGATGGACATCTTGAAAGTAACTATTCAAGATGATCCATTTGCCTTTCTCTTGAAATTCGAAAAAGCTTATCGAATGGTCATGAGAATAGAAGAGGGGGAGGAGCCAGATTCTATGATTTCCGCCTTTGTGAGGAAATTTAAGTATCTGGATCCTGTGTCAAGCCAAATCGCTATGGAAAAACATACTTTGCATGAGGCAGCACTCTTTATTGATCGTATGAGGCGAAGAATGAAGCTGTCTAATGCAAAAGTAAAAATAGCGGTTGTGCATGAAAAAGACCCCGTAAAGCGATCAGAGTCTGAAGGGAAAGTTACCAGTGCAGCACAGAAAGACCTTCCGGCTGGAAAGGTCGATACATCTAAAAAGAATGGGTAATCAGTCTAACGTATCTTGTTATTTTTGTGGGGGACGAGGTCACCTTAAGTGGCAGTGCCGCAAATTTCTGAGAAGTCAGAATTTAGGGAAAGAAAATGGTTTGGTGCCTACAGCTCCAGCCATGGTAGAAAAACCACAGAACACATCTCCCTATGCACCCCTCATTAAACAGATACATGAGTTAGCTAAACATGATTTTGCAGGAGGTAGTGCAACAGGAGACAGGAGATCTGGCAAGGAGAATTTGTCTCCTTCGCTGTGACTGGAAAGGAATGCGGCTCCCAACACACTTAATTACCTAGCTCCAGTTTCTGTTGATGGCTGTGGACGTCCTTATGTTCAAGGATTTCTGCAGGGAAAGGCGATCACATTCCTCATAGACACAGGGGCTCAAATAAGTGTGACTAATCATGACCTAACAATACCACCTAACTCTACTGTATGTTCTATAGTAGGTTTTTCTGGAAAAGGGGGAACTAATGCTACGTTGGTGTCTGGTGTACAATTTGACATACCTGGATTCTTGAGTACTGAAATTGATATTTGGCATTGTACTGACGCAGAGAACATTATAGGGGCTGACACTATGAAGGAGAGAGGTTGGATCATAGACCTAGGAAATCAGGTGATTTGGCAAGATGCCAGTAACAGAAAACCGGTTGTTATTGATCCAAATGACTATAGTTCTATAGCAGGTATCAATGTGGTAGAAACAGTGTCTGCTGATCATGTGTGGCCAGATGTTAATGAACCAGTACTTGTTGAATTGGTGCAGAGGTTTCCTTCATTGTGGGCTCAGTTCAGAAATGAGGTGGGGACACTGAAGGACGTTGAAGTAAAAATAGAGGGTGTTGACCCTAAGCCTCAGAAACAGTATAGATTACCTCCAGGTGCAGTGGAACCATTGTCTAAAATTGTCAAAGAATTGCTTCAGCAGGGTGTGGTCCGGAAAGCAAATTCTGTTACTAATCATCCAATTTGGGCAGTCCAAAAACCGGATGGTTCGTACAGAATGTTGCTGGATTTGAGACGATTCAATGCAGTTACTCCTAATGTAGCGCCCATTGTAGCAGAAACGCCTGACATTATGTCCCGCCTAAACGCTAATGCACAATTTTTCTCCGTGATAGACGTTGCAAACGGTTTTTTTTCCATTCCTATAGAAAAATCGAGCCAGTACAAACTAAGTTTTAGTTTTTTGGATGAACAATATGTTTTTTGCAGGTTACCGCAAGGAGCACATTTGTCACCTAGTGTGTTTCATCAGGCCTTGGCTAAGGTGTTGTCAAAGTTTTCCAGACCAGATTGTATTCTACAATATGTGGATGACATACTGTTGGCTACTGAGACTAGAGAGTTACACCTTACTCTACTGGAGGAATTGTTTGAGCTGTTGTTTGAATCAGGTTTAAAACTGAATCCAAATAAGGTGAAATTGTTGCAGCAGGAAGTTCAGTATTTGGGTGTGCTAATTAGTCCTGGCCAAAGGCGTCCCTTGCAGGAAAGAATAACTACTGTAGCTTCATTACCTGTTCCAACCACTTACAAATCTTTGAGACAGTTCCTGGGATTGGTCAATTTTTCCAGAGAGTTCATTGAGGGCTTTGCTGAAAAGGCCAAACCCTTATATGAAGTCCTGAAAGATACTCATGATGACAGTTCATTTGGGCCATGGGGAGAAGAACAGCAGAAGGCGTTTGAACAATTGAAGCTTGATTTGCAAAGGGCACCCGCTCTGGCAACTGTGTATCCATCCAAGCCTTATGCCTTGCAGGTTCATACCTCAGAGACAGCTGTCTCAGCAGTTCTACTGCAACTACAGGGAAAGGAATGGAGAATTGTTGGATATTTTTCCAAACTCCTTTCACCTGTAGAAAAAGGTTTTGAAATCTGTGCAAGACATTTGGTTGGGGTTCACTTTGCAATCAAGGCCACAGAACATATTGTGGGCTTTGGTCAAATAATCTTGCAAACTCCCCATTCCACATTGAAAATGCTTCTTGAGAAAAATGTCCCAGGGGTGTCTCACCAGAGATTTGCACATTGGTTGCTGACTATATCGTCAAAACAGATTGTGGTGGATCATAATGCAAAATATGTACTTCCACAATTGATGCAGTACGAAGGAACATCTCATGAGTGTATTGACTCTTTTCAGGGGGAGTATCCATCTCTTTTCAGAAAGGAAGCAAGTGATGAGGATGAGCCAGTGTTTGTGGATGGCTCCAGATTTTGTGTAAAAGGTCAATACTTTACCGGATATGCCATTTGGTTTCCTAAGAGAAATCAAGAGATTCAATATAGATTGCCAGGACATTACTCAGCACAGAGGGCCGAGATTGAGGCTGTGAAGAAGGTGCTTGAGATTGAAAGAGAAGAAAATCAGGGTCCTTTGGTTATCTATAGTGACAGTTCTTATGTTGTAAGATCATTAACAGACTACTTACCTGTGTGGAAAAGAAGAGGTTTTGTTGATTCATCTAACAAAGTGTTAGTACACAGTGACACTTTACTAACCATTTTTGAGCTTGCTTCTAACCATCCTAATCGTTATGCCATAGTCAAAGTGCCAGGGCATAGCAAAGGAAAAAGTGAGTTAGCGGTGGGAAATGAGAAGGCCGATTCCCTTGCAAAAGAAGCAGCTTTAACGGGAAAAATGGAAGAAGAAACTGAGACAGAACCCAAGGAATTGTTGCCAGTAAAAAAAGACGGTAATGTGCCATCATTCATTGATGAACAAATGAAGGATCCGTTCATTGTTGAGCGGAAAAGTGATTTGGTGGATCCATTTGTTTGTGAAAATGATGTGCTATGTTACAAAATGCAGGATGAGTTCTTACCTGTAGTTCCCAAGCATTTACAATCGGAATTCACCCGTTTTAATCATGTTAGCTTAGGTCATGTGGGTCAGCAAAGATTGCTAGAAATCCTCAAAGGAAAGTTTTATTGGGACAAAATGGGGAATACTGTACAAGATGTTGTTCAGTCATGTCTCATCTGTGCTCAAGTAAACCCTAGGCCTAAAGGACAAAAGCCTCCACTACTGAGAGTGCCACCTGCAGATGGTCCATGGAATGTGTTACAGGTAGACTACATCGGACCTCTATTTTCAGGTAAAAACGGTATGAAATATGCCTTAGTTGTGGTAGACGTGTTTTCTAAATGGGTAGAGATCTTACCTGTCAGACGAGATGATGCGCTTTCTACAGCACGTGCATTAGTAAATCATGTCTTTTGCACGTGGGGGATCCCTAAGCTGTTATCATCTGACAGAGGTAGCCACTTTACAGGTAAAGTGATGCAAGCAGTGTGTTCCATTTTGGGAATACAGCAACAATTTCATGTTCCATATCATCCACAGTCAGCAGGAATAGTAGAACGAATGAATAGAACAATCAAGACTAGAATAGCAAAGATGTTGCTAGACAAAGGAAACACATGGGTAGATGTGATACCTATGGTACTGATGAGCGTCCGAGGAACCAGTTCCTCTACTACTCAATTTACACCTTTTGAGTTAATGACAGGAAGGAAAATGCCTTTAACTTTTCCTCATGAACCATTTTTGTCGACCCCACAGAAGGATGCAATCGCCAGAACAAAATGGCTACAGATGCTCCAAGACAACTTGAAAACGATCCTCCCACATGCAGCTTCTAAAATGCAGCGTATGGTACCCCCACACTCTTCAAAGTTTGTAAAAGACGCAAAGGTTATGATAAAAACCTTTAGGAAGAGTGGACCCTGGGAAAGTAATTGGGAAGGACCTTTTCAGATCATTGATACATTGGGTCAGGTTATGATTTTGGTAGAAAGAACACCAAACATGACTAAGAATGCACGCAAGCAACAGAAAGTGTGGGTGCATGCTGACCAATGTAAACTGTATAATTCCAAATAATAACATCTTTTGTTTTTCTTTCAGAATAGGAGGTTATCCTAATCATGGAAAAGGATTCCTGGAAGAAAACGTCTATGAGAAAACCTCCAAGATGGATGCAGAACATCTTGCATACAGCTTTATTAATCATGGTATATACTCTGAGTGGAGTGTGCGCTGACGGATCACAAAGTGCGACCGAGGTTCAAGCGTCTCAGGAAAATAGAGGTGCTCAAGAAAACCTACCTGGTCAAACTCAAGATGCATCACAGGTTTTAAAAACTGTACCCGAGTCTGAAGAAAGCATTGATGACGTATGGATTGATGATCTTCAAGAGGAAATGTTTGTGGACACTTCCAGAGACATTGGTGGGAAAATTTGCGTTGGGTATGGAGTTCGATGCTGTGTAGAAATATATTTTGCACATAACACTACTATTGACATCGACATGAAAGCAGGACCTAAGAAACGCACATATACACAATTGCAGGGAACATATGTACACAACAGACAACTTGGAAAATGGGAATGCATGCCTAATGAAATGTCATTTTGGTACATAGAGATCCAAGGACATGAGCCAGCCTCATGGACTGGGGATGTCACGAATTTCAAGCTAAGCACCAAACAAAGTGGAAAAAACAGGGATGACTTCTCTTATCGATCTCAACTGTTTGCTACTTTTCTGAATCCAAATAGAATAACAAATAAGGACACTGATGAGGATTGGTCAGAAGAATGGGTTTTTCAAGTAGCAAGGGCAAATGTGTATGTACAAGTAAATGTGCAATTAACAGTAACAAATAATATTGCCCCAGAGATAAGAGTTATTAGTCAGAACACTACTATCCAAGAAGGAATAGATCCCTTGCGGCTTCAGTGTGGTACCAGATTACCTTTACCAATTGATGCTGTCATCAAATGGTCAAGGGAAGGTAAAATCCTAGGGAGTTACACCAATGGATTTCCAGGCCTTCTTCATAAAGGAGAGTACGGAGATGTAAGATGGGCTGGAAATCTGTTCAACTTTTATATTGCTAGTCCTCTTAGGAAGGACTCAGGGCAATATGAATGTTGTGTCACCACGGGCAAGTCCTATAAAAATTGTAACAGTACCTTTGTTAGGGTTTGGGCTCCTGAGGATAATGCATGTACCAATGTAATGTTTAAACCATCTGATCCCTTCCAGGTTAACCATTTCCAGACCAAACCTTTATTAAGAAATGGAGTCTTCGTAACCTTAGTATGGACCTTCAATATTACTAACTGGATGATCTCTAGCAGGTTTCCTCAGTGTAAGCCTTATCTCTCTAACTCAGAGATGGGACTTTCACAATGGTTCGGACAAAACTCTCCTAAAACATTAAAGAGTAAAAGAGGGGTGGTGGAAGGAGTCTTGGGAGGTTTTGGAACTTTGGGAAGTTTAGCTAATACTATGGACATAAACACTTTTCAGGCAGATTTAAAGACAATTGGTTATCTGGGAAAGAGAGGAGTGCAGGTGCAGAAAGATGTAAACCAATTGTTAGAACACATGGTTATGAGCATTGCTACTGTATTGGGTTCATCAGTATCCCATTTACAGGACGCAACATTAGGGTTAATAGAGAGCCAAGAGGAAACTAAAGTGTCAAGAGCTTGTTTAGAGATCCAAATAGAATATTCTACCAATCTTAAAATGATAGCTCAAGCTATGCAGGGTGGAATAATCCCCCTGGGAGTGTTGAAGAGTTTGCCGAAACAATACGGTTTTGGTCTGGGTCATTTAGATCTATGGATTAATAAGTGGGGCGGGTGCGATCAAAATGTTTGTGTGGGAACATCTTTGATTCCTGTAGCAGGTTTAGATCAAGTTTTAGTTCCTGTGGTTTCATTGGGTATACCTGTAAGTTCAAAACAAGTAATTTATTATGAATTACAATATACTGACTTTGCTTTTGATGGAAATAAGTTGGAACAATTGGATATCTCTGCTTGTTTCCATTTCGAGTCAAAGGTAATGTGTCTACCAGGTCAGGATAAGGTTATTTATCATTCTTGTTTTCATAACCATACAGCATGTAAGGCAAGAATAGAGACCGTAGATTCAGGGAAAGATCTCATGACACAGGTAAAGGTGAATAAAATTTGTTTTCAGGTAATGGAAGAACAAATGTTAGCAAGAGCTTTTTATTCTAACTGTGCTCATGTGAGAAATTTGTCCCGAGGTCTTTATTGTATAGAAGGAGATATCAAATACCTAGAGGTAAATAAGAATAGATATAATGTATCTAGTGTAACAACTGAATACTTGAGACCTCTTCCTGTTCAGTTTAATTTGACCCAGATTGATCACTTTCCTTGGGAAGAGTGGACCAATGAGATAAAAAAGGACAAAGGGTTATTAAACTTGTTAAACCAACAGCTGAAAACTGCGGAAATAGTTTTCCAACATCAACAGGGACAGTTGAACCAAATTCAACATGAGTGGGATGAAATGGCAGGGTCCCGATGGTGGAAAAATCTTAAAAAATCTGTAGATATGTGGTCAGAATCGTCAACACAAAAAGCTGTATTTAACATCTTGACGCATCCAATTGTAATTATTGCTATTATTGTTTTTCTTTGTGTGCTATATCAGTTATTTGTGTTGTGGAAAGTTAGAAAAGTGTACAAAAAGATTAAGGTAGAGGTAGACAAAGGGGATAACTTCTTACGAGATATGATAAAAAGGATGCAGTATTCCAATTCTAATCTAAATTTGAACAAAAAACCTGTCTATGCAGAGGATTCTGACATGGTTATGAAGAATAAGGGATATGCTTGAGGATGACTGTGATACGAATGTGATACGAAAGAAGAATAAGTGAGTGTGATAGAATGGTTATGATCTGAGTATATATATATATTTATTTCTCAATCATAATCAGGGGGACTTGTAAAATATACTAACATCACTAGTCTCTAACTAACATAGTATAACCATGTCAATCTAAAGCATAAGACATAGTTTAAAGTTATAATTGATAGTATAAGGTTCGAACCACTGTACAGCCATCTTGTCTCAGGGAGTTAGTTCTGAGAATAACTTGTTTACTGCATTGCGGTAACATATGCTAGCATCAGTCATATAGATATATATACATTTGTAGGGAGAAGCAGAAGTATATTCTGGGATGTCACGTAGCTCTTTAGAAGTCACCATATTAGTTGAGGCTCAGAGACGGGAGGTGGGGGTTTCAGCTATATAAGCAGGAAATATAGGATAAGATGGGAGGAGGAGACCCTGGAAATGCTATCCATCTGCACACCAGGCTTGTAAGACCCCTCCCAGGAACATCTAGCACTTGACACATGAACTGAAAGACATTCTTCAACTCCAGATAATGGACTCTGCTTGAAACAACAACCTTTGTAAGATAACTTGTTATTCTTATCTGTACCTGAAACTTTTGTATGCTCATTATTTTTGTTCATTAAATCATTGCTCCTATCTTTTGAGAAAGAGCACATGGACTAAGCTTGTCACCTTCTTTACAACTGCTGTGTAAGAGGATACGTGAGTGGCCCAAATTCTAACAGCTGTCCAGCGATGTCTCTTGCTTCCGGGTCCATGAGAGAGAAAAGGCTGCCAGCGCGCTTGCGCACCGGCAGCCTTTTCATTGGCTGGAGCGCATCACATGGCTTCCAGCAAGCTCAGCCAATCAGGGCTGAGCAAGCTGGAAGCCATGTGATGCGCTCCAGCCAATGAAAAGGCTGCTGGTGTGCATGTGCACCAGCAGCCTTTTATCTCCTATTCACTCTCAATGAAGACGCCGAAGAGGAAGAAGACCCGGACCGCCCCCCAGCTCTGACGTCACTCGACACCAGAGAAGAGGACCGTGACGACCGTAATAGGTAATGTATATATTCTTTAACTTCCGGGGTGGGGGGTCGGGGGTCGGAAAGTGGGGGAAGGGGGCCAGACCGGGTATTTAACCACATTACAAAGTTATATAACTTTGTAATGTGTGTTAAATAAGCCAAAAAATTTTTTCGCCGGAGTTGTGCTTTAAGTCATTTTGGGTCTAAAATAAGGGACGTCATTTATCTGTCTGGCCTCCCCTTAGTGCAATGACCGCTGTTGGTACATTATTCTAGTTTGGGGTTACTTATTGGCCTTTGGCTGTGGCTTAACCCCTTAACGACATTGGGCGTAAATTTACGCCCTGATGCCGGTAAGGGAGTTCAGAGCGGGGCCGCGCGGCGGCCCCGCTCTGAACCGCTCCGGTCCCGGGTGCCGCGTGTAGCCCGGGACCGTAGGTATTAGTGGGCACGGTCCGATCGCCGTGCCCGCTAATACAGTAATCGGATGCAGCTGTCAAAGTTGACAGCTGCATCCGATTACCGGACGCAGCGTCATCCCTGGTGTCTAGTGGGGAGATCGCTCCTCCGGGATGTTGTCCCGGAGGAGCGATCTCCGTAAATGAAGCCGGCCGGGGACCGCTCCAAGATGGCGCCGTCCCCGGCTCGGCACTCGTTTACTTCCGGCTGCAGCAGCCGAAAGCAAACGAGTGCCTATCTCATGGATCTCTGCAGCATATCTATGCTGCAGAGATCTCAATGAGAGATCAAAGCACTTATACTAGAAGTCCCCCAGGGGGGAATAACCCTAACCCCAGGGGGGAATAACCCTAACCCCAGGGGGGAATAACCCTAACCCCAGGGGGGCTTCTAGTATAAGTGTTAAAGTAAAAAAAAAAATGTCATTATTAGTAAAAATCCCCCTCCCCTAATAAAAGTCTGAATCACCCCCCTTTTCCCAGGTTATAAATAAAAGTAAATAAATAAATAAATAAATAAACATGTTTGCTATCGCCGCGTGCGTAATCGCCCGAACTATTAATTAATCACATTTCTGATCTCGCACGGTAAATGGCGTCAGCGCAAAAAAATCCCAAAGTGCAAAATTGCGCATTTTTGGTCGTATCAAATCCAGAAAAATTGTAATAAAAAGCGATCAAAAAGTCGTATATGCGCAATCAAGGTACCGATAGAAAGAACATGTCATGGCGCAAAAAATGACACCTCACACAGCCCCATAGACCAAAGGATAAAAGCGCTATAAGCCTGGGAATGGAGCGGTTTTAAGTGTTGTATATTTGTTGACAATGGTTTAAATTTTTTACAGGCCATCAGATACAATATAAGTTATACATGTTATATATCGTTTTAATCGTAACGACTTGAGGAACATATATAACAAGTCAGTTTTACCCCAGGGCGAATGGCGTAAAAACACATTTCCCCCAAATAAACAAAATGCGTTTTTTTTTCAATTTCACCACACTTTGAATTTTTTTCTGGTTTCGCAGTGTACTTTATGCAAAAATTCAGCCTGTCATTGCAAAGTACAATTAGTAGCGCAAAAAATAAGGGGTCATGTGGGTCTCTAGGTGGAAAAATGCAAGTGCTATGGCCTTTTATGCACAAGGAGGAAAAACCGAAAACGCAAAAATCGAAATTTGCTCTGTCCTTAAAGGGTTAATTGATAAGTCCATTCAATTTAATAGTAAAATGGACGTCTGTCTTTCCATTGACTTCAATGCATTGCATTGCAGTCAGTTAAATCGCGGCAATAGCGGACGTTTTTTTAAATCTCAAAATCGGCCGCTTTTTCTCTATTTTTGACGTTGTGTGAACATAGCCTAAAAGGACGGTGAAAAAAGAAAAAGTGTTTGTTAACAACTAAAAAATAACGTCTGCAACAGCCATCCAAAAATTAATCGACGTGATCATTATTTTGACGTTCGCGCAGACAACGCCTGTTATTTTATACAATGTGTGCATTGAACGTCCATTATCTCATTGACTTACTGTAAGTGCATTGAAGTCAATTAAATTGCGGCAATAACGGACATCTTTTTAAATATATAAATATAATAAATGTGTTTTCTCTTTTTTTGACGTTGTGTGAACATAACCTAATACTGATATGTAAAATGGGGACTTACCTGCTGATGACTTAAGTAGAAAGTAGTTACATTCTTTTTTTTTTAGTATGTCCAGACTACAGAGTTGGCGAGGAACTTCAAGCGGAGTTTACGCTGCAGACTTTGTTTGAAACTCTTTGCCGATTCCGTAGTGTGAACATACCCTTACCGCCTCATCCCACTGCCACACCAGGACAGTTGTTCCACACACCATATATATATATATATATATATATATATATATATATATATATATATATATATATATATATATAAATATATATAGATAGATAGATATATATTTCAGCTCTGCGTTAATAGTAAATGGGGGCTCTATTCTCCAGGCCAGGACAGAGTATATGAGATGAATAAAATTTGGTTTTGATTCTGATCCTCATGTGGAGGTACATAAAGTGTATAAAGGAGTCTCTGCTCCCGTACAGTACTGAGCGGTGAATGTAGCCAAAGTAGCCTATAGCATTACCACTTACCTCCAGGCCACTATGTATAAAATAGCAGGGACAGTAACAGAAACAAATCACACAAAAGAACTTGGAATACAATGAAACTGATTTTTTGGAGTGTGAAATTCAGGTAAAATTTGTATCGCTAGACCTCAATATTCACTTCATTGAAATTTCTGATAAACAATCTGCTGTAGGATGTTACATAAGAAAATGCACGAATAAACATACCTGAAAAAGGGTGAAATGTGAAAAAAAATTTTTATAAAACTAAGCATAGTATAATCCATAAAACATGTACATAGATAGTAATTTTACCGAATTTGCCCACAAAAGTGGTTTAACCTGAGCTCCCATATCCCCTATGTGACATCATGTTACATGGCTTTGTTCTGTTATGATGGGTATATACTTTCCTCTTTCTGAAGCTTTATAAGATGTAACCCATTCCCAGCAATCTCTTACCTGTTACGAGGGATACAAATAGGAGCAGGGTGACCACCGCTGCCATGGTCGTATATCGTTTGTTAATCCCAATGCATTTACCATTCAGTACCAGTCACTAGTTACAAAGCTTAAAATGAGCAAATTGTGCAGGATTCTTCCTTATATTGCAGTGATCTTTGACCCTTCAAGGCCATCAGTCTGTGAGTGACATAGCACAGCACTGGTTATCATGGCTGAGGGGGCGGAAGGAGCTTTATATTATATCGTGCTATGAGCAGATCATTTACATAAAAACAAAAATAAATTCTTGAAAGGATGGTGAGAACAATAGGGATTGTTATAGGAATACAAGTTTTAATTTTTTTTTTAATATATATTTTTATATTTTGCGAGCACTTTTTTTTTATTCTGTAATCAACATAGACAAAAATAAAGTTATTCATTAGGCAAAACATGAGGAATACTACATACTAAAGGGGCTTACTATTGGGGAGTTACCTACAGTGCATGCCCACCTTTTATTATATCTACGATCTACCGAGATTCCTGTGTTAAAGGGGTTATTCAGCGCTACAAAAACATGGCCACTTTTCCCCCTACTGTTGTCTCCAGTTCAGGTGCAGTTTGCAATTAAGCTCAATTTACTTCAATGGAACTGAGTTTCAAAACCCCACCCAAACTGGAGGCAACAGTAGGGGGAAAGTGGCCATGTTTTTGTAGCGCTGGATAACCCCTTTAACAAAGAAAAAAAAAAAAAGAAAACTTTTGTCAGCTCTCCTAGAACACCATTCACACTAGGCAGGAGCACGTTGCTATGGCTGAAGTTGCAATTACACAAAAACACAAAAAAAATGCAACAGCTCACCGCAGTGGCAAGATACAGACCCACTACAGACATGAAAATAGTTAAAAGCAGCCCCCCCCCCCCCCCCAACTGCTAAAAAAAAACTTCCACAAAAATAATGAGGCTCTTGGTTACCACTTGAAAATGGTGTAAACTACCCCACCATGTTACGGTGGCCTCATACACGGGGCGGACCCTACACTGTACTATGGCCTCTGCATGGCATGAAATACGCCTATGCTCCTGTGTTAAGTTTTTGGTTTGCCCATCATTGCCCAGCTCTATTGCCATTCCGCTCAGCAGTGGCTAAAGCTTAGAGGTAATATTACTTACAAGATAACATAAGATAACGTGAGCAGTATGGTAGGCAACCTCATATATACCACATACCATGCAAGGTGCTTTCAGATTGCTATGAGGTACAAAATATAAAGTACACCACTGGCATCAGTACTGTGACTGTAGCGCATACACACATATGTGAAACCCAACGTACTGTATAATGTTCTCGTAATCTAAAAAAACTAAAATCCACAATTTATGCAGCTTCATGTTTAAATGATGGTTATGTCATCATGTACTACCCATGTAGTCACACATTCTCTGCAACCTGATCACTTGCATTACATGTTAGCCAACCTGATGTGTGAATTAGGGATGGTCCGAACCTGGTTCGGACGGGGTTCGTATGAACCCGAACCCTTCGCAATGATTACCGCTGTCTGCCCGCTCCGTGCAGTGGGTGGATCCAGCGGGAGGACCGCCTGGAAAACTGGGATACAGCCATAGCCATAGGCTGTATCCCAGTTTTCTAAGCGGTCCTCCCGCTGTATCCGCCCGCTGCACGGAGCGGGCAGACAGCGGGAATCCGATGCCGAGCGTTTGGGTTCAGCCGAACCTTGGCGGGTTCGGACCATCCCTAGTGTGAATTCTATCCCAACAAGTTGGCAACTGCTCATGTCCATAGGTGGAATCATGCTTTTGGGCAAGCTGAAAACTCAAAGCCTCAAGTCTCAAATTGTGTCAGACCCAAAAACATTAAACTGTATTCAACCCAATACTGGATCCATCTTTAACTGCAAGACATACAGTACCAGATCCTCCAGAATAACTTTATGTAACAGCTATGGCTCTAATAGAAGCGATTGGGTCACAGGTATTAGTGGGGTACAGCAGGGCTCAGTATCGGGTTCACTTCGTTTGATCGGCAAGCGGTTTATCAGCCTTCTGCTTTTCAACTCTGTTCTGCTCCCTGTCCCTCTTCCTCAGGTGCCGGAAAAAGTTGGATCCAGTCCTGGGAAACTGGGAAGAGTTTCCCCGGACAGGATCCAGCTTTTCCTGGCACCTGGGGAGGAGCAACAGGAAGAGGAACAGAGTTGTACGGCACAAGGCTGATAAACTGCTTGCAGATCAAATGAAACAATTTACTTCATTTAGATGGGCAATTCGCTCATCTCTAGTCATGACCATGGAGACCAACCAATAAGAAGATCCATAGACTGTTGTTACATATTATTATTTTCTAATCTGCCCCACGGCTGTATCTGTGGAGTGCTGTGGAGATTCAAGATTTCTTCCTGTGATAGGACAATTGTCATCTGCCTCATAGGGGTTTTCGCCTTCCTCTGGATCAACTCAATAGGGTTTCTCTACGTTGAACCTGATGGACTTTTGTCTTCTTTCAACCTTATTAACTACAGTATGTTACTATAGTACATGACAAGAATGTAAAAGCCCAATCTAATCCGGCCATGAAAAGGGAACGTAAAAAAAAATGATGGAAAGACGATCTTTTAACATGTTTTAAGAGAAAATACACAGCGTCCCATAGTTGAGGTGGGAGTTCCTCATACACTTTATACTCCCGCTGGAAACTGACAGTGTTCAGCTGACTATTATAAGGTTTAGGTGCAGGACCGGCAAGTGCCGGGGCCCACAGCTCCTCTAGGGGCCCAGAGAGGGAGAGGGGCCCGGTGTTCTAATGTTCAGTCTACTCCCTGTAGTGCAGGGGGAGAACTAAACATTAGAAAACACTGGAGAAAGGAGCAAGACCTGCACAGAGAGAGTAAAGGGTGAAGGACCTGATCACATGACCTGAAGGTCCTCAACCTTACAGTGTGGAGATCAGCCCAACACAGAGGAAGAAGGAGAAGACTCAGCTGTCAGTGTCTGAGTGTGTCAGTATCAGTCAGTGTCAGCCAGTGTCTGTTATTGTCTGTCTGTCATTGTCTGTCTGTCAGTCAGTCAGTCAGTAAGTGTCAGTAATATGTATTTGTGTATGTTAGTGGCGTCTCAAATGATTTTGCATAGTGTAAGGATGATGGGTGCATAGTGGATGGATGAGGGGCCCACTGAGGCTCTGTTGCCTGAGGGCCCGCAAAAACCTGGAGCTGGCCATGTATAGAGGCATATGGGTTTAGACAGAATTGTTAAAGACAAAAGTAAAAATCGGGGTATAAAACACTTGAAGAGGTAGAACTCCCACCTGTCAGCTAGGTCAATAGACATGTGTGATGAATATGGACAGCCCTGTCCCTATTCATGAGTGTGTAGTTATATTATATGTGGTTATGAAAGTGAAACACTACAGACTGTTATGTGTATTCCACTCACTATACTTTAGCTTGTCCAAACATCATAAACTCTGGGCAGTTTATTGAGGGTCTCTGGTCAGGAAACACTAGGCCTGGTTTATTGAGGATCTCAGGAAACCTGGAGTTCTTATCTGCTTCAAAGAATGGATAGACCCACTGAAGCACAACACCCCCCAACCATAGGACAATGGTTCAATTAAAGGACATATGCAATGAGGTGTCCCTGGTCCTCCCCCATTATCACCTAATCAGCCAATAATGCTGCGTTTACACAAAACGATTATTGGCCCGATCGTCGGATTTACGATTTTTTTTTTTATAACGATCAGCGTTTAGATGGTACGATATATCGTATGAAAATTCACACATTGGTTAAATCGGCGAACGACTGTTCACACGGAACGATTTGCGTATTTTTTGCGTACGATGAACGACGATTTGATGACCTGATGAAAGATCAAAATGTACGATTTATCGTGCGTCGTTCGATCGTTCGCTGCGTTTACACGTACGATTATCGTTCAAATTCGACCGTTATCGTGCAAATTCGCACGATAATCGTTACGTGTAAACGCAGCATTAGGGATAACCCATTATCCTAATCACCAGTTGGGTGGCTCGGAAATCTGAGCTGAGTTATGACTGTATAAAATATGGTGCCAACAGCTAAACTTGGTGGCAGTGGAGGGGGTCAGTCTGACTGAGCTGCGATCCATGATTTCTCCTACCCCCTGGGAAGGCAACAACTATTGTAAGTGTTAGATAGTTTCTGCTTATTTCTCCCTTTTATTTTATACTGTTATTGTATGTATGTGTGTCATCTTATTTTCCTTATTTTTGAAAGCACTGTACCTTTTGTCTATTAAAGCTTAAAACTTTAATAAGTTTGGTCCTTGTATGCTCTAAGAATCCATAGCCTTTGGATGAAAGGTGGTGGCAGCGTGTGTGTTGAGGTGCTGGGACTGTGTTGGGGTGTGATTTATGCTCAATTTGCCACCTGAGTGGAAGGTGAGTGCAAGATTGAGTGAGTGGAAATAGATTAACCCCTTGCAGTGGCATCCACGTCACGTGCTAGTAAGTGTGTACGTGACAACATGTCATATCTTATTTTCTCAGCGAGCTTCCTTGTTCAGTGGAATCACTTACTGGAGGGAAATTTTAGTGAAAACCTTTATTATGCTATTTACAGATTGTTTATTTATCAGTCATGGAGATGGTGGTGTACATTGACTTCTAGAGATAAGAATATGGGTGTTTTACCTTCTGCCGGTATGCACTGTATAACACCAATAATGCTGGGATCGGGGATCGGTCATGCCTGTGTCATCTAATACTTCAATAATGGGATTTGTTCAGAATTTTTACCATTTTTCCATCCATGGTTACTGTGTCAGATAATTTTATGTGATAAAACTATCTGATTTTACTCAATGTTTTTTTTTTTTTGTTTTTTTTTTTAATGACAATGATTCTTTAATGACTCCTTTTCTTTATTGAATTCTTTTCAACACCAATGGACTGTCTGTTTCAGCTTTTTCTCACTCCATTTTCCTTCTTGATCAGTGAGAGGGATTCAAGTAGAAAGGTTGCCAATACAGACTGCGATCGATCAGGGGAAGAAACCGGGAGAATCCTGCGTCCTGGCTCTGTGTTATGTGACCCTGACAACCTCATAATGTAGGTCTGTTGGGTCCTCCAGGTCGGACACAGAGTGAGGAGCACATGACAGCATGGTCGTCTCCCCACCGGTTCTCCTAAACAATGCTCAGACCTCAGTCGATCAAAACTTTTGATGTATCGCTGCGTCAAATGTTTTTCTGATGACAGGTACACGACATGTGCCTGTTTGGAACTCTTGCTATAACTGGTTACCTGACTTTGGCTTTTTTTACCTTTTGACCTCACTAATCTGGTTTGGTACTGCATTGTTCATTTGGTTTTAACTCAGCCTGTACAACTTCCTTTGTTGTTTGTACGTCTTGTCTTTGTTTTGTGTTCCATATTGTTACAGGTTAGGGACTGCCACCCGGCTTCCCGCAGCTGCCTAGGGCTGTCTGAGGCAAGTAGTGGGGGACAGCTGGCAGAGGCAAGGATAGGGCTCACAGTCTATGTCCCCCCGTCCCTTCCCTGGCCATACTTCACAGGTCCCTCACCCCTTTTGTAAAGCATCTAAACTACCATGTATCTTTAATTTA
The DNA here is from genome assembly GCF_027789765.1 of Dendropsophus ebraccatus. Lineage (NCBI taxonomy): Eukaryota > Metazoa > Chordata > Amphibia > Anura > Hylidae > Dendropsophus > Dendropsophus ebraccatus. Next base: position 217,187,000 of record NC_091454.1, on the reverse strand, counting down.
TAATCAGCCTTTCAAACCTTTCAAAGGGTATAGGAGCAAAAATTCTCAGTTAGCCGTCGGCCATAAGTTTTCAATATTGTGCAAGGCAGAAGTGAGCAATTTTTAAAATTCTGTTGTGGTGGTAAAGAGTTACCGCACCGCTTCACACAATCTATTCTTCTGTGCTGGACGTGTGCTGAAGATGTGGGTGGGCTAGGGGCACCATGACCAATATATGATGGGATTGCCTGGTCATCAAAAACTTTTAGAGGATTGTGATTGATATAGCAAAAAAGGTAGGAGGGTGCAGAAACATAATAAACAAAGTATACTTACCCATCCCCGTGCCTCCATTGCACCACTCCTGAGTCTCACAGATGGCCGCCAGCTGTCATTTTCAGCCCTCACATACCCAGCTCCCCCAGTTGCAATGTCACTCATCGCAGGCAGGCGATCATCCGTGTATGTGATATTTCAGGTGGAGGAGCTGCAGGGGGCCGGCAGCTGTCACTGAAACCTGGGAGCAGCGATATGGGACACAAGGATAGGTAAGTATATTTTGTTTACTATGTTCCTGCACCTCCCTGCCTTCCTGTAATTATTCAGTTTTATGGGAGTTCTCCTTTAGTTAAAAAACAAAACAAAAAAAACAAATACACTTGCATATTTTCAGTATGCATCCCATATAAAGCAAAAGCCTTATTGTTCCTTTATTGGGAAATATTAATTGCAAACTTTATCACAATAATATTAGGGGTTTTTTTTATTACCTGTTCAACATTTTTGCTGATGTGAATGCACTACGGATGCAATTACAGACCATTTTTAATGAATGCCCGAGTAAGAATTATGGACCCATCATTCCCTTTTTACTACTTTTTCTTGTTTTCTGTCTGCATTCAGATACATCACATTTACAACTGAAATCAGGTATCTACAGATAATTCAGGCTTCTTCATTTTCTTCCCCGTCTTCTGGTAGCACATGACATCTTTGTTAGCTGGAAAAAAGAGCTGTTACAGCTAAACATAAGGGGCTGCCATTCTCCCTTTGAGGTACCAACTTTCTCCTTCCACCAATTGTCACCTCCCTCTTGAATTGCTCTCTTTTAATTCCCACAGTTAATGGTTAGCTGCTGTCTCATGATGAACTCTAGCTGACTGTTTTTTTATGTCACAGTACAGACAAAACATGTAATACAGTGCAGACAAAACACAGTACAGACATATACAAATATAAATCACCCATGGGCCTATCACACAATGCATTTCACAACAGCCAAACAGCCCTTCTTGTCAGTTCTTTGAGCAGAGAGCAGCAGTACCAGGTAGCGTGGACAGAAACATAGATGTTTGTAAAAGACAACTGGGTACATCTAGTCTGCCCTTTTAGTATTTCCTTTCTTATTTGTTAGGACCAGTCACACCAAACACACACAAAGACAGTGATCCCTGGCTGTTTCCATTCTCTGTCCCTGCCTACTTGCCTCAGTCAGCCCTAGGCGGCTGCGGACAACCACAAAGACGGTCCTTGCACTGGTGTAAGTGGAACAGAAAACACAGACAGACAAACAAACACAATAAAACGTTGTGAACAGTCCGTGTCGATAACGGTGGGCAACAAAGGTACAAAAAACGGAGGCAGTTGAATAGTCAAGGGTCAGGCAATACGGTCAAGGCAGGCGGTGAAACTGGGAAGTCAGAAAACAAGCAATGGGTCAGAAAAAGAGCAAAAGGTTAGGGCACTACAGGTCACAGCAAGCTAGCCTAGCAATGAACACTAAGGGCCACATGTATCATCCGGCGAACGGATGATTTTCGGCGGAAAGTGCCGCTTTGCGTATTTTTTTATACGCAAATGGCCGATTTGCGAATAAAATATTTGCAAATCGGCACTTTCCGCCGAGTACGCCAGTGGGCCAGTGTACGCCGAAAACCTACTCCAGTCCTCAGCTGGCGTAGGTTTTCGGCGGTGCGCAACGGCGCGCACGGGATTTATGTAGAGGCAGTCCGCCTCTACATAAATCTCCGTAGCGCCGGAGCTGCGGGGGCATTTTTACTCCCGGCGTAAAAAACGCCAGACTTAATAAATGCCTCCCTAAGGGTACAAAGACACACAGCGTATACGCAGCAGATACGCAGCAGATTTGATGGTGCAGATTTGATGCTGTGTTCAGTTATTTAGATCAAATCTGCTGCGTATCTGCTGCGTATCGCAGCAGTAAATATGCAGCGTATATGCCGTGTGTGTTTGTACCCTAATAGCCAGTGTCTGCTGGGCTTACTCACTATTTGTGGAGGATCAAGGACTCACTCCAGCAGCTGATTAAACCGGCCCCTGATCCTTCACACAGCTCATCTGCACAGCAGCAGGTTAACCCTGAAGCTGCCAAGGCATAACAAGCAAGACGGTGGGGCTGAACAAACCTAAAATAGACCAGTATTCAGACAGGGTTCTGGAACTGCACAGAACACCAACTCAGCGTCTTCTCGGCCGCACAGCCCAAACCGAGGAGCGCCAGCGCACAGTCCTGACACTATTATCTTAGGAGAGATGTATATTTATCCTAGGCAGGTTTACATCCTGTGTTTTTAGATTTACGAACCACATCTGATGGAAGTTTCCTCCAAGCATCTACTACTCTTTCAGTAAAGTAATATTTTCTCATGTTGCTTCTGACAGGTATGTATATACTTTATTATTTTACACTAAAGGCAAGAGCTGCATGGACATTGCTGTGCAATAGACAAGCTGTGTAATAGGCTCAGTAAGCGAGCGCCGATGTAGCAGATCGGGGTTCGTTTACATTGGTGATTTCTAGGAAAGAAACACAAACATATAGAAGCCTCCATCACATGCTTAGGCTAACACATTTGCATTCTACAGAAGTTTAGTGAGTGACCAGGTATATTGTCCCCATTAAGGAGTAAACATAAAACACTTCTCCATATCCCTGTACCGTGACATATATATTCAAATGCATCCCACCTCTGACACCAGTTGTTTTATGGGATTCTAAGATGTCAGTATAAACAGGCCCAAACACAACAGCTAAGTGGAAAAAACTAAGAAAGAGGCTATACAAAGAAATTAACAAGAACAAGGTATACAGGTATAAAGGTAAATTAAGGCCCTCCACCGCCTGGAACCAGGGAAGTTGAGTGGACATCGTTTCCCTCAGCCACCTACTCCCCGGTGTCAGGAAAAAAATTCCCCCCCTGCCGGACTACCCCTTTAAGGGATCACCCTGCCCACTGTGGCTTTGATGCCTTCAGTATATCTATACAGATTGAGGCTAAGTTCATACAACTTAAATTTTCTATTAATCGCGGCCGTTATTGCCGATTTGCAACAATGGCCTTGATAAATAGAAAATTGATGTTGCATTGCAGTCAATCTAATCCCGGCTGGATTGTATACACATAGTATACACTCCAGCCGGCAGTCCTAGGGTCCGCATGAAAAACTGACATTTCAGTTTTTGCGGTCGCTTTTTATTGAATAGCGGCTGCACAACACAGACAGCTCACACAATGGGAAGTGCGGCTCCGGCTATGGTGAATTGGAATGCTGGCGCAAACAGATGCGCCCGTATCTCAGTTTGACACAAATGAAGCTCATCCGGCCGGTACTTCAGTACCGGTCGTGATGATGTTCACTGACATCTGTTGTTCTTTGACGCAGCCATATCACAGAACGGCTGGTGTCATACAGCATGTGAACCGGCTTGGATCTTAATTTTTCTGCTTTCCTCTATAAGCCATAGACTTATAGGTTACAATTTTGGCAACTACCAGAATGAAGCGCTCACTATATAGATGAATAGAATGCCAAGTAAATTCAGTTATAACTCTGTAAGTAGAAAGATGAAATACTCCCTTAGTGCTATGTACATGAAGTTTATTATTGCAGTCGATCTTTGATCTGGGAGAAGTAAGAGATTACACATAATGAGAGTAGACTTCCTCATGATGTTCTCTATCAGTCTATCAGTGTTGATGATGTGTTGTTATCTGTGAGACGTCTGTGTGATGACGTATTTTTCCGCATGCACTTCTTGTCTTTTGACTGCTCACCCTCTTCCTGCAGGCTCCATACACCCGAACTGTACAGAAAGATCCCAAATACAACCAAACACAAGAGGTTACTGAGTCGGGATCAGAGGTACAGTCACGTCCTTTGTAACTATTTGATATAATATCCATATTTTCATTGATAATCCAGCTCTCCTGGGAATTGTTTAGTTCTTGATCGTTGACCAGTGTTTCTTAAAATTCCAAACATAGCGTCTCCTACCCAAACAAATAAGGGGTTATTGTGAGAGTAGAAAAGGTACTATCTCTTTTACTCTCTGGTGCTCCACCTACCCCCTCACGCTGATAACTTACGCAGACAAGAGGGGGCCGGCTGCATGTTGCAGGCCAATGACCAATAGCTGCCCGATATCAGTTATTGTACACTGTGTGCGGGCTTGGTTTTACCTGCACCCAATGCCCACAGCGTCAGCAACATGCTCTTGCCCCTTCACGTCTGCAGAAGTTATCAGCACAGAGGGGGAGGTGGAGCACTGGAGAGCAGAAGAGGTAGGACCTTTTCTGCTCTCCCGATAACCTCTTTAATGTATCTTTAAGACTATGATCATACATTGTGCAGTACATTAAAAGCTTAGAGCAGTCAAAGTACCCCCTAGAGCAGGGGTACTCAACAACTTTTAGTGAAGGTCCACTTACCGAGGTCTTTTGTCAGGTGAAGGTCCGAGCTGAACATCAGTAGGAAACGTGTGTTGTTACTTTTCACAAACGTTGTAGAACTATTTACGTACAGAATTGATGCCTATTAGCGGGAAAACTGACATTTTCTCTCTCTCACCAGCCCTTTAAAATTAGGTACACAGGGGGTGACTGCATTAGTAGTATTTAGCTCCCCCTGTAGTATATAGCCCCCCTGTGTGCTCTCCCCCTGTAGTATATAGCCCCCTGTGATCTCCCCCCAGTAGTATATAGTCCCCCTGTGCACTCTCCTCCTGTAGTATATAGCCCCCTATGCTCTCCCCCAGTATATAGCCCCCCATGTGTTCTTTCCCTGTATACAGGCCCCCCTGGCTCTCTCCCAGTATATAGCCCCCCTGTGCGCTCTCCCCCTGTATATAGCCCCTCTGTGTGCGCTCCCTTTGTATATAGCCCCCCTGTGCTCTCTACCCCTGTATATAGCCCCCTTGTGCTCTCTTCCCCTGTATATAGCCCCCTGTGCGCTCTCCCCCTGTATATAGCCCCCCTGTGCACTCTCCCCCTGTATATAGCCCCCTTGTGCTCTCTCCTCCTGTATATAGCCCCCTGTGCGATCTCCCCCTGTATATAGCCCCCTGTGCGCTCTCCCCCTGTATATAGCCCCCCTGTGCACTCTCCCCCTGTATATAGCCCCCTTGTGCTCTCTCCTCCTGTATATAGCCCCCTGTGCGATCTCCCCCTGTATATAGCCCCCTGTGCGATCTCCCCCTGTATATAGCCCCCCTGTGCGCTCTCCCCATGTATATAGCCCCCCTGTGCTTTCTCTCCCAGTATATAGCCCCCCCTGTGCTCTCTCCCCCTGTATATAGCCCCCCTGTGCTCTCCCCCCTGTATATAGCCCCCCTGTGCACTCTCCCCCTGTATATAGCCCCCCTGTGCGCTCTCCCCCTGTATATAGCCCCCCTGTGCGCTCTCCCCCTGTATATAGCCCCCCTGTGCGCTCTCCCCCTGTATATAGCCCCCCTGTGTGCTCTCCCCCTGTATATAGCCCCCCCTGTGCTCTCTCCCCCTGTATATAGCCCCCCTGTGCTCTCTTCCCCTGTATATAGCCCCCCTGTGCTCTCTCCCCCTGTATATAGCCCCCCTGTGCTCTTTTCCCCTGTATATAGCCCCCCTGTGCTCTCTCCCCCTGTATATAGCCCCCCTGTGCTCTCTCCCAGTATATAGCCCCCCTGTGCTCTCTCTCCCTGTATATAGCCCCCTGTGCTCTCTTTCAGTATATAGCCCCCCTGTGCTCTCTCTCCCTGTATATAGCCCCCCTGTGCTCTCTCCCCCTGTATATAGCCCCCCTGTGCTCTCTCCCCCTGTATATAGCCCCCCTGTGCTCTCTCCCCCTGTATATAGCCCCCCTGTACTCTCTCCCCCCTGTATATAGCCCCCCCTGTGCGCTCTCCCCCTGTATATAGCCCCTCTGTGTGCTCTCCCCCTGTATATAGCCCCCCTGTGCGCTCCCCCTCCCATTTAGCATTAAAAAAAAAACACTTTACTCACCTAGGTCCTGCGCGTCCTCTTCTCCTTCTCCTGTGCGGCACTGCAGCGGTCACTAGAGGCCGCTCTCCCCGCCGGCGCAGGAACGTCACTCGGCGCCGACACTAGAGGGGGAGCGCGGCCTCTAGTGACCGCTGCGGCCACAAGAGTGACAGTGAGGGAGCCGATGGCTTCCCCTCTGACAGTGCTGCTGCCGCTGCCGCTCGGTATCTATGAGCGCTCGTTACGAGCGCTCATAGATACTTACTGTGCAGGGAGCAGCGCGGCAGCCGAGGTCCGGACAGCTGGTCCGCCAGTTGAGGACCCCTGCCCTAGAGACATAGCATATACCCCTGGGTACATGTAATTTACCACACAATAATAACCTGGTATTTAGATTATGCAGAATACAAAACACATATAAATGTATATGCAGCTTTTAACTCGAAAGAAAATATTCTATTCACACAGCCTTGTTATGTTTGTTTATTTATTTATGTTGTAATTTCTTTTCAAATTGTATTACCTTTCTAGACAGGAAACAAGTAAGAAAAGAAAAGAAAAAAATAAATAAAAATAAAAATGAAGGAACACTCAGATAACACATCCTAGATCTGAATGAATGAAATTTTCTCATTGAAGACTTTGTTCTGTACAAAGCTGAATGTGCCGACAACAAAATCTTACAAACTTCATCAATGGAAATCTTATACGTATATTACCCAATAGAGGGCTGTATTTGGAGTCACACACAAAATATAATGTAATGTCCTTAAAACAAATCAGAATGAGGCTGAGTATTTTGTGTGGCCTCCACGTGTCTGTATGACCTCCCTACAAGGCCCGGGCATGCTCCTGATGAGGTGTCTGTATGACCTCCCTACAAGGCACGGGCATGCTCCTGATGAGGTGGCTGTATGACCTCCCTACAAGGCCCGGGCATGCTCCTGATGAGGTGTATGACCGCCCTACTAGGCCCGGGCATGCTCCTGATGAGGTGGCCGTATGACCTCCCTACAAGACCCGGGCATGCTCCTGATGAGGTGTCTGTATGACCTCCCTACAAGGCCCGGGCATGCTCCTGATGAGGTGTCTGTATGACCTCCCTACAAGACCCGGGCATGCTCCTGATGAGGTGTCTGTATGACCTCCCTACAAGGCCCAGGCATGCTCCTGATGAGGTGGCTGTATGACCTCCCTACAAGGACCGGGCATGCTCCTGATGAGGGTGTATGACCTCCCTACAAGGTCCGGGCATGCTCCTGATGAGGTGTATGACCTCCCTGCAAGGCCCGGGCATGCTCCTGATGAGGTGTCTGTATGACCTCCCTACAAGGCCCGGGCATGCTCCTGATGAGGTGTCTGTATGACCTCCCTACAAGGCCCGGGCATGCTCCTGATGAGGTGTCTGTATGACCTCCCTACAAGGCCTGGGCATGCTCCTGATGAGGTGGCTGTATGACCTCCCTACAAGGCCCGGGCATGCTCCTGATGAGGTGTCTGTATGACCTCCCTACAAGGCCCGGGCATGCTCCTGATGAGGGTGTATGACCTACCTACAACCCCTGGACATGCTCCTGATGAGGGTGTATGACCTCCTTACAAGGCCAAGGCATGCTCCTGATGAGGTGGCTGTATGACCTCCCTACAAGGCCCGGGCATGCTCCTGATGAGGGTGTATGACCTCCCTACAAGGCCCGGCATGCTCCTGATGAGGTGTATGACCTCCCTACAAGGCCCGGGCATGCACCTGATGAGGTGTCTGTATGACTTGCCTACAAGGCCTGGGCATGCTCCTGATGAGGTGGCTGTATGACCTCCCTACAAGGCCCGGGCATGCTCCTGATGAGGTGGCTGTATGACCTCCCTACAAGGCCCGGGCATGCTCCTGATGAGGTGTATGACCTCCCTACAAGGCCCAGGCATGCTCCTGATGAGGTTGCTGTATGACCTCCTTACAAGGCCCGGGCATGCTCCTGATGAGGTGGCTGTATGACCTCCCTACAAGGCCCAGGCATGCTCCTGATGAGGTGTCTGTATGACCTTCCTACAAGGCCCGGGCATGCTCCTGATGAGGTGGCTGTATGACCTCCCTACAAGGCCCGGTCATGCTCCTGATGGGGGTGTATGACCTCCCTACAAGGCCCGGGCATGCTCCTGATGAGGTGTCTGTATGACCTCCCTACAAGGCCCGGGCATGCTCCTGATGAGGTGGCTGTATGACCTCCCTACAAGGCCCGGGCATGCTCCTGATGAGGTGTCTGTATGACCTCCCTACAAGGCCCGGGCATGCTCCTGATGAGGTGTATGACCGCCCTACTAGGCCCGGGCATTCTCCTGATGAGGTGGCTGTATGACCTCCCTACAAGGACCGGGCATGCTCCTGATGAGGGTGTATGACCTCCCTACAAGGTCCGGGCATGCTCCTGATGAGGTGTATGACCTCCCTGCAAGGCCCGGGCATGCTCCTGATGAGGTGGCTGTATGACCTCCCTACAAGGCCCGGGCATGCTCCTGATGAGGTGTCTGTATGACCTTCCTACAAGGCCCGGGCATGCTCCTGATGAGGTGGCTGTATGACCTCCCTACAAGGCCCGGGCATGCTCCTGATGAGGTGTCTGTATGACCTCCCTACAAGGCCTGGGCATGCTCCTGATGAGGTGTCTGTATGACCTTCCTACAAGGCCTGGGCATGCTCCTGATGAGGTGGCTGTATGACCTCCCTACAAGGCCCGGGCATGCTCCTGATGAGGTGTCTGTATGACCTCCCTACAAGGCCTGGGCATGCTTCTGATGAGGTGGCCGATGGTTTCCTGAGGGATCTCCTCCCAGACCTGGACTTAATCATCTGCCAACTCCTGGACAGTCTGCGGTCTGTTGGTGGATGGAGCGAGACATGATGTCCCCAATGTGCTCAATGGGATTCAGATCTGTGGAACGGGTGGCCATTCCATAGCTTCAATGCCTTCTTCTTGCAGGAACTGCTGACACACTCTAGCCACATGAGGTCTAGCATTGCTCTGTATTAGGAGGAACCCAGGGCCAACGCACCAGCATATGGTCTCACAAGGGGTCTGAGGATCTCATCTCGGTACGGAGTGGCAGTCAAGCTACTTCTGGCAGCACATGGAGGGCTGTGCCTCCTCCCAAAGAAATGCCCCCCCCCCCCCACCATTACTGACCCACTGCCAAACCGCTCATGCTGATGGATGTTGCAGGCAGAAAATCACTCTCCACGGCATCTCCAGACTCTGTCAAGTCTGTCACATGTGCTCAGTGTGAACCTTCTCTGGTGAACCTGACAATCCGGGTGTTCTCTGGTGAATGCCAAGCGTCCTGCACGGTGTTGGCTGTGAGCACAACCCCCATCTGTAGACGTCGGGCCCTCATACCATCCTCATGGAGTCGGTTTATAACCATTTGTGCAGACACATGGATATTAGTGGCTGCTGGAGGTCATTTTGCAGGGCTCTGGCAGTGCTCCTCCTGTTCCTCCTTGCACAAAGGCGGAGGTAGCGGTCCTGCTGCTGGGTTGTTTCTCTCCTATGGCCTCCTCCACATCTCCTGGTGTACTGGCCTGTACCCTGGTAGCGCCTCCAGCCTCTGGACACTACACTGACAGACACAGCAAACCTTCTCTCCACAGCTCGTATTGATGTGCCATCCTGGATGAGCTGCACGACCTGAGCCACTTGTATGGGTTGTAGAGTCCGTCTCATGCTACCACGAGTGTGAAAGCACCAGCAACATTCAAAAGTGACCAAATCATCAGCCAGAAAGCATAGGTACTGAGAAGTGATCAGCCTGGAGGGTGTTTTTCCACTTTAATTTTGTGTGTGACTCCAAATCCAGCCCTCCATCGGGTAGTAAATATGATTTCCATTGTTGATTTCTGTGTGATTTTGTTGTCAGCACATTCAGCTTTGTGCAGATCAAAATATTCAATGAGAAGATTTCATTCATTCAGATCTAGGATGTTTTATTTGACTGTTCCCTATTTTGAGCAATGTACAGTATCTATCTATCTATCTATCTATCTATCTAGAAAATCTGTATCTTGAAGCAGCACTACTGGATAGCGTGATGTGGGTGCCAGCAGGTAGCCGAGACCACGACTCCACCTTGAATATTTGTAGAAATCCCCACAGCACTCCAAATTAGCAAAAGCAAACGTAATTTATTTCATGGTGAAACAACATTCTGACATTGTTGTGCTGTTTCACCATGAAATAAATCACGTTTGCTTTTGCTAATTTGGAGTGCTGTGGGGATTTCTACAAATATCTATCTATCTATCTATCTATCTATCTATCTATCTATCTATCTATCTCCTATCTATCATCTATCTATCTATCTATCTATCTAGAAACAGCAAGAGACCGCAGCACACCGAAGTAAAGGTGAATGGTGTTTATTCCATCATCAAGGTACATACAACGTTTCAATTCAATCCAGAATCATTATCAAGCATCATGGGAACTTCCTTCATACATATTTATAAGGCTAAGTTCATTACCATACATAATTACCCAAGTGAAAAAAAGTGTAAAAAAGACATGATTCATAAAAAGTTAAGACATGTAAATGACATGATAGTAAAAAGGTAAGTGCATCGTGCATATCGAAGTGTTACTGTGCAAAATAAGGCAAAATTGCCAATACAGAAACTTCAATGAGTTCATTCAGTATTCATGACGTATTTCAGGAGGGAGGGATCCACTCACTACTCGTAACAAGTGTAGAAAGCGTGACAGCTAAGATGGCCGCCGGAGTCTGCATTTGGCGTTTTAAGCGTTCATAGTAACTGACCAGGGCCATACGTAAAAAGGGAAGAAGAAGGATCGCGCTGTGGACATCCAAAGTGCCCCGAAGTCCTAAGGCTGGTGATCAGGAGAAGAGTTGCATGTAGCACCCGGGACCGGGTGCACTTCGCCACTCCTCCAACATACCCCGCTTCAGTGCGGAACCGCATCCGTTGCTGGGTTACTCGGAACGTCCAATACCAGGGTCGGGCTTAAAGGGGAAGGCACGTCCAATTGGCTTAGATCCAAAACAAGTTAATAAACGTGGTTCAAGGTCAGAAGAACGCAAAATGAACACTTGTACATCAAAGGTAAATCGTGAGTGGTCCCCATTCTCCTTCAAGATCTAAAAGGTAATAAATAATACAGATTAAGAACAAATATACACGATATATAGGATATTTAAAAGAGACACTTCTGTTTTATATCAGATGGAAAATGATTGTTCAAGTGAACATTTTATGGTGAACCTTAAATTCAACATTTAAACCTTTAGGTTTCAGTGTCTGCAGCTCATAGATCCACTTCAATTCTTTTTTCATAAGGACAGCTAACCGATCGCCCCCACGTTTCAGGGGTGGAACATGGTCGAGCAGCATAAATTTCAAATCTCTCTCACCATGGCCCATCTCCGAAAAGTGTTTGGAGACTGGCAAATCCAGTCTTTTTCTCCTGATGGTATACCGATGATGATTGATTCTAGTTTTGAAATCGCACTTGGTTTCACCAACATACAATAGTTGGCAGGGGCACCAAAGAACATAAACCACAAATTCGGAGTTACATGTCAGATAGTGAGAAAGTTGGTACCTCTTTTTAGTCACAGGGTGTATAAATTCAGATCCCTTGTGCATCAAGGGGCAATTGATGCACGTACAGCATGGGAAAGAGCCTTTTTTCTGTACCTTCAGAAATGTCTGTCTCTTTTCTTTACCTGTCTCTTTTCTTTACCTACAGAGACATCACTTTTGACCAGTTGGTCCCTGATATTCCTGTCACGTCTATAGCTCATCAATGGATAATTTTGTAAGTCAAGTATGTCTTTATAACTGTCACGTATGATGTTCCAATGTTTGCGGATTGAATGAGCTATGTGTCCTGAGATGTCATGGTAGGTAGAGATGAATGGTATTCGTGTAGAAGTAGAAATGGGGGTTTTCTGTGAAAAAGTGATGGTGAACTGGATCTCTAGGTTAATGATGTTAAGAAAATGGTGAAACTGAGTCAGCTCTGTATCAGTGCCATCCCAAACCAGGAAAACATCATCGATGTATCGCCACCACCCCAGCACATGGCTGAAGTGGGGCGACACATAGATGGATGACTCCTCCATATCTGCTACGAAAATGTTGGCGTAAGTCGGCGCCACGTTTGTGCCCATGGCTGTCCCTCGCAATTGCAAATAATAATTGTCATCAAAGAAAAAATAGTTGCATGTGAGGACTATATCAAGTAATTCCACTAGAAAGGTAACATGTTCTGGTGGAAAATTAGAGGTGACCAGAGCTCTCCTGACTGCCTGTATCCCAGCCTCATGTGAGATAGAGGTATACAGGCTAACAATGTCAAAGGAGGCAATGATAGCACCTGTTGGAATGTAAATCTGTTCAATCTTCAATAGAATATCACTGGTATCCCTCACATATGATTTAGCACCACAGGCAAATTGCCTAAGTACCTTGTCAAGAAAGATTGAAATGTGACTGGTAATAGAATCCCTGCCGGGGACAATGGGTCTTCCGGGAGGGTTATGGAGGGATTTGTGTATCTTGGGCAGTAGATACAGGAGGGGAGTCACTGGAGAGATTACATTAAGATACATTTTGAGATCTAAATCAATAATGTCATCCTTATAAGCTTGTTCAAGACACAGGGTGATCCTACGGATTAAACCCCATTTGGGGTCATGTGAAAGGACCTTATACACTGAATCATCTGCAAGTTGTCTGTTAGCTTCCGCTACATACTGTGCACGGTCCATGATTACAACCGCTCCCCCCTTGTCTGCGGGTTTCACTATCAAATTACATTGAGTAGTCAGTTCCTCCAAAGCATGGATCTCTTCGGTGGTCATGTTGGGATGACGCACCTCTGGGAGCCGTTGCTTTAGGGAACTGATGTCATTTGTGAACCATATCAACAAAATTATCGATAGCATGCGAATCAATGGGAGGTTGAAAGTCACTGGGGACCCTTAGGCCAAACTCTTTAAGGGTCAACGACTTATTTGCTGCAGTATGTCTAGATGGCATTTCAGGCTGTGAGTCAAACCAGACCTTAAGCTTAATCCGCCTGACGAACTGCTGCAAATGCAATTCAAGATTGAACCAGTTCATACGTTGACTTGGACAAAAAATTAGTCCCTTGGCTAGAAGTTGTGACTGAATATCAGTAAGTGTAAAAGAAGAAATATTCACCACTGTTTCCCTTTCGTCTTTGCAGGGGCTTTCGGCAGAGTTGATTTGGCTTTCTGTCCGCGAGTTCTTCCGACTTCTGTGCTGGCATCTGCCTCCCCTTCGGGTACGGGGTCTGGTGTAAATTCGTGCTCTGTAAGGAAAAGTGGTTAGACCAGGTGTCATCTGATTATGCAAATTGTTAGCATATCTCTCATTCACACCTTCCATTTATGAAGGGTAATTTTTTTCAGAAGGCTTTTTGAATTTTCTAGGCATAGGACTATCGTTCCATGAGTATACTTTATCATTATCATAATCCTGAGCATCCCTGAGCCACTTAATTCTTTTGGTCTCCTCTAGTTCTGCTCTCAATTTCTCGAGGTACATTCTCTGTTTTTCCACAATTTTGTTATACTCATCCTCAGGTAAAATGTCCTTTAGTTTTGTCTCCAGTTCGGTCACAGTCACATCCTTCTGTAAACATTCAATATTCAAAAGAATGAGATCTAAGGCAGATTTATTACAAATCAGTTCATATTTGTTACGATATTCCAGGTTCTGAGTATACATGGTTAATTTAGGTTTGGCCCTCATACCTCTAGGGATACGTTCAGACCTAAAATATTCACCAAGTGTAGAGAGATGTAGTCTGTTTAATAGTCTTTTGGTTTCAGATTCATATCTCCTCTGAATATCCAAACGGGAGGGTCGATACAAGTAAGAAGTGTCATCCTCCAAATCTCCCATAATACGGGTAATTTCATTTTTAGAGTAATAAAACACCTTAGATGGTTGTTCTGGCCTACCAGAGTCCATGGCGTAGATTCAGGTGATAGTCAGTCAAGGGAGTGCTCGCTGTGAAGCCAGGTAGATCAAGCAGAGTAGCAGCCGCACATCCAGATCCAAAGCGGTGGGTGCTATGCAGTGAAAATCCTAAGGCGTAGGTGTCAGGACTGGCAGGCGTAGACAAGACAAGAGACAGTGACCCTAGATCTGAACCCACCCACTGTCACCTGCCTACTTGCCTCAGTCGACCCTAAACGGTCGCGGACAACCACGGAGTCGGTCCCTACACTGCGTAGGTGAATACACAAAACGTAGACAGACAAACAAAACACAATGGAGGATAGTCAACTAGCAGGGTCAAAACCAAACAGACAACGCAGTACAAAATCAGAAGGAGAGCGGATAGTCAAATGTCAAGCAAGAGGTCAGAACACGGGCAGAGCAATAGCAAGGGGATTAGGACAGGGATTGCTGGGAAAGGAGTAGGGGAGCTGGGACTAGTGACAACTAATAGCCAGCGGGGAACTGAGGATCTGACTGCTTTTTATCCAGGGTAAGAGCTTAGGTCCAGCAGCTGATTGGAGCAGCCCTGATTCCAGCACCAAGCTCAGCTGAACAGACCTAGCAGTGCAGTAACCCCTGCACTGCCAGAAGTCTCACAGGCAAGGCAGGTGTGGCTGAAGTAAAACAAACACAGTTCAGACACAATTCATATGCAAACACAGACAAAAATTCAGCGCTTCCTCGGCCGCCTGGCACAGACCGAGGAGCGCAAAGTCACATTCCTAACAGTACCCCCCCTCTTATGAGGGGCCTCCGGACCCTCTTTCAAAGGACTCGGCTTAGAGGGATTGCGAGCATGGAACTGGCGTATGAGACGAGGAGCATGAATATCTTTGCTCGCCACCCAAGTTCGCTCTTCTGGGCCGAACCCCTTCCAATGGATGAGGTATTGGACAGAGTTCTGCACCCGACGAGAGTCCAGAATCTTTTCCACTTCAAACTCAAGATCCCCCTGAACGACCAGAGGGGCAGAGGGAGTAGATGGCAACACCGGAGTAACATACATCTTTAATAAAGATTTGTGAAACACATTATGAATGCGCATGGTTCTTGGCAGTTGTAACCTGAAAGAAACAGGGTTAATGATTTCAGTAATGGCATATGGACCAATATATTTAGGTGCTAGCTTTCCGGACGGAACCCTAAGCTTCAAGTTTTTGGTGGAAAGCCACACTTTGTCACCCACACAATACTCTCGGCCAGATATGCGTCTTTTGTTGGCTTGTCTTTTAGAAGATTCTTGGGCTTTAACCAAGCTCTCAAGAGCTCGAGCCCAGACTGTGCACAGTCTACTATAGGTCTTTTCAGCGGACGGGTTAACAGATTCAGAAGCATGCGCAGATGAATACCTTGGATGAAAACCATAATTACAGAAAAACGGCGACATTTTGATCGATTGATTTTCCCTATTATTGAGGGCAAATTCTGCCAAGGACAAATACTCCTTCCATTTGTCCTGGGCACCAGAAACAAAGCATCTGAGAAATTGTTCCAATGACTGGTTCACTCTTTCAGTTTGCCCATTGCTCTGAGAGTGAAAGGCAGATGAAAATGATAATAAAGTGCCCAATCGACCACAGAACTCCCTCCAGAACTTAGACACAAACTGCACCCCTCTATCAGATACAATGTTCTCTGGCACCCCATGTAGCCGTAGAATATGATTGATAAACAAAGATGCTAAAGCACGTGAATTAGGGAGTTTCTTAAGGGGAATGAGATGGCACATTTTGGAGAATCTATCAACAACAACCCAGATGACAGTCTTTCCTTTTGATGGCGGCAAGTCAGTGATGAAGTCCATTGAAAGGTGAGTCCAAGGTCTCTCAGGTAAAGGTAGAGGATATAAAAGACCTTCGGGTAATCTGCGAGGGACCTTGGACCTGGCACAGACCTCACAGGCCTCAACAAACAGTTTAACATCTCTGGCCCAAGTAGGCCACCAATAACAACGTGAGAGCAAATACTTTGGGCCAGCAATGCCCGGGTGACCTGCTAATACAGAACAATGGGTCTCTTCAAGAACCCTGAGTCTAAGATTAGGAGGTACAAAGAGTTTCCCATCTGGAGTATTCCTGGGTGCTAGGGACTGTGAGTTTACCACCTGAGCTGCAAGTTCAGGTTGGAGAGTGGCAATGACCACTCCTGGTGTTAAAATAGTCTCAGGTTCTTCCCTGGGGGCACTGCTGACATCAAAGCTGCGAGACAGGGCATCAGCTCGGACATTTTTAGAACCAGGACGAAAGGTAATCTCAAAATTAAACCGGGTAAAGAATAATGCCCACCTGGCTTGCCGGGGGGTAAGGCGTTTAGCCTTGTCCAGGTATAATAGGTTCTTATGGTCAGTTAAAACCTTAATCTTATGCTTAGCCCCTTCAAGAAAATGTCTCCATTCATCAAAGGCCCACTTAATGGCCAGTAGTTCTCTGTTGCCGATATCATAATTACACTCTGTTTTAGAGAATTTTCTTGAAAAGTAGGCTACAGGGCTTAAGTTAGTCAGTGTCACAGGACCCTGTGAGAGAACTGCTCCAACCCCTACCTCCGAAGCATCCACCTCAATGATAAATGGTATCTCAGGATCAGGCTGAATAAGGATTGGAGCTTCAGAGAAACACCTCTTCAACTGTCCAAATGCCTGTACGGCTTCGGGGCTCCAGTTCACCAGATCTGCCCCTTTTCTGGTCAAATCAGTTAATGGTTTAGCAATGACAGAGAACCCCTTAATAAATTTTCTATAGTAATTGGCAAACCCCAAAAACCGTTGCAGGGCCTTGAGGTTAGTTGGGCGTTCCCATTTCTCAATAGCGGTCACTTTAAGGGGGTCCATACAAAAAGAGTTAGGGGTGATAATATAACCAAGAAAAGAGACTTTCTGGATCCCGAACTGGCACTTGGACAATTTAGCGTAGGGGTGATTCTGTCGGAGTAACTCCAATACCTTACGGACATGACAAACATGAGAGGACCAATCTGGTGAAAAAATTAAGATGTCGTCCAGGTATACTACCAGAAACTGACCAAGATATTTACGAAAGACATCATTTACAAAGTGCTGAAAAACTGCCAGAGCGTTACTTAACCCAAAGGGCATGACTAGGTATTCAAAATGCCCTTCAGGGGTATTGAAGGCAGTTTTCCATTCATCCCCTTCTCTTATTCGAATCAGATTGTAGGCCCCACGAAGATCAATCTTGGAGAACCACTGAGCACCCACAATCTGATTAAACAGATCCGGAATAAGAGGAAGGGGGTGCTGATTCTTAATGGTGATCTTATTAAGTTCACGGTAATCTATGCAGGGTCTAAGTCCACCATCTTTCCTCCCCACAAAAAAGAAACCAGCACCTAATGGAGAGCAAGAGGGACGAATATGACCTTTGCGAAGACTATCCTGGATGTATTCTCGCATGGCCTCCCTCTCGGGTCTGGACAAATTAAAAATTCTCCCCTTAGGATATTTGGACCCTGGAATCAAATCAATAGCACAATCGTACGGACGGTGCGGTGGCAGAACTTCCACAGATTTTTCATCAAACACATCGGCAAAGTCAGCTACAAACTCAGGAATCTCTCCCTCCATAGTAGAGCAGTCTGTGACATTTAATGCAATACAGTGAGAAGAACACTTAGAACCCCATTTAATCAACTCCTTAGTGGACCAATCAAATACAGGATTATGTTGTTCCAACCAGGGCAAACCCAAAATTATGTCAGAAGACAAGTTATCTATGGCCAGAAAATCAAGAATCTCCTTGTGTCCTGACCCAACCTGCACCTCCATAGAAGGAGTAATGTACCTGACTTTACCCTGGGCCAGGGGTGTAAAATCAGCACCAGTAATAGTCAACGGACATCTAAGCTGAAGCGTGCATATTCCCAGAGCTGACCAGAATGCAGAGTTAATGAAGTTGGCTGAGGCCCCCGAATCCACATGAGCGTAACCAGAAACAGATTTGTCTCCCAAAAACAAAGAAATAGGCAACATTAATTTGTTTTTCTTTTCAAGAGGTACCTGGGCACCTGAGTGACCCCCTCGATCGTCACTCAGGCGCTGGAGTTTTTCCGGAGGTGGTTCTGGTTTGGAGGTACATTCCCTCACCCGGTGTCCGGCCTTTCCACAGTACAAGCAGAGATTATGTTGTAGGCGGTAAGCCCGTCTAATCTTGGCATCCGCAACCCCGAGTTGCATGGGTTCATCTTGCAATCGGGGAACAGAAGGACTTAACTTAGGAGTAGAAACAGCAGAGGACAGGGTTTTAGAAGATTCAGGGGTGTCTTTCTCTCTGCGTCTGTCTCTGAGTCGTCTGTCCACCCGTATGGCTAATGTCATGGTCACCTCTAAAGTATCAGGGGTAGGGTACACTACCAATAGATCTTTAAGCTGATCCGACAACTCCATCCGGAACTGGCAACGCAGAGCTGGATCATTCCAGCCGGATGGTACACACCACTGCCGGAACTCAGCACAATATTCTTCTACAGGTCTCTTACCCTGTCTCAGAGAAGGAAGCTGATGCTCTGCTACTGCCGCCTGGTCTGGGTCATCATATAATAGCCCTAGGGCAGCAAAAAATTGATTCACGGAGGTCAACTCCATGGATCAAGGGGACAATGAAAAAGCCCACTCCTGAGGAGGACCCTGCAAGAGGGACATAATAATGCCCACCCTTTGGTCCTCGCCCCCAGAGGAGCAGGGGCCCAAACGAAAAAACAACTTGCATCCCTCTCTAAATGTTCGGAAACTCCTCCTGTCTCCCTTAAACTTTTCAGGGAGCTGCACAGGAGGTTCCAGAGGTAGAGGGGTGGTCATGGTCACCTGTCGTGGTGCAGTCTCTTGCTCCTGGACGCGCTCAGCAAGGTTCTGAACCAGCGTGTTCAGACCTTGCATCTGGTTAACCAGAGCCTCCATGATGCAAGGTGACTGCAAAAAAAAAAATTTTTTTTTTTTTTTATGGCTGGCTATTCTGTCAGGACTGGCAGGCGTAGACAAGACAAGAGACAGTGACCCTAGATCTGAACCCACCCACTGTCACCTGCCTACTTGCCTCAGTCGACCCTAAACGGTCGCGGACAACCACGGAGTCGGTCCCTACACTGCGTAGGTGAATACACAAAACGTAGACAGACAAACAAAACACAATGGAGGATAGTCAACTAGCAGGGTCAAAACCAAACAGACAACGCAGTACAAAATCAGAAGGAGAGCGGATAGTCAAATGTCAAGCAAGAGGTCAGAACACGGGCAGAGCAATAGCAAGGGGATTAGGACAGGGATTGCTGGGAAAGGAGTAGGGGAGCTGGGACTAGTGACAACTAATAGCCAGCGGGGAACTGAGGATCTGACTGCTTTTTATCCAGGGTAAGAGCTTAGGTCCAGCAGCTGATTGGAGCAGCCCTGATTCCAGCACCAAGCTCAGCTGAACAGACCTAGCAGTGCAGTAACCCCTGCACTGTCAGAAGTCTCACAGGCAAGGCAGGTGTGGCTGAAGTAAAACAAACACAGTTCAGACACAATTCATATGCAAACACAGACAAAAATTCAGCGCTTCCTCGGCCGCCTGGCACAGACCGAGGAGCGCAAAGTCACATTCCTAACAGTAGGATCCCCAATGTAGAAACAGCAAGAGACCACAGCACACCGAAGTAAAGGTGAATAGTGTTTATTCCATCATCAAGGTACATACAACGTTTCAATTCAATCCAGAATCATTATCAAGCATCATGGGAACTTCCTTCATACATATTTATAGGGCTAAGTTCATTAGCATACATAATTACCCAAGTGAAAAAAAGTGTAAAAAAGACATGATTCATAAAAAGTTAAGACATGTAAATGACATGATTCATAAAAAGTTAAGACATGTAAATGACATGATAGTAAAAAGGTAAGTGCATCGTGCATATCGAAGTGTTACTGTGCAAAATAAGGCAAAATTGCCGATACAGAAACTTCAATGAGTTCATTCAGTGTTCATGACGTATTTCAGGAGGGAGGGATCCACTCACTACTCGTAACAAGTGTAGAAAGCGTGACAGCTAAGATGGCCGCCGGAGTCTGCATTTGGCGTTGGGCGGATGAAAGGGCGCATGCGTGAACCTAATACCGCCCCTTAGCAACCGGTTGCCAATCAAACTTGCTGTTTAAGCGTTCATAGTAACTGACCAGGGCCATACGTAAAAAGGGAAGAAGAAGGATCGCGCTGTGGACATCCAAAGTGCCCCGAAGTCCTAATGCACTTCGCCACTCCTCCAACATACCCCGCTTCAGTGCGGAACCGCATCCGTTGCTGGGTTACTCGGAACGTCCAATACCAGGGTCGGGCTTAAAGGGGAAGGCACGTCCAATTGGCTTAGATCCAAAACAAGTTAATAAACGTGGTTCAAGGTCAGAAGAACGCAAAATGAACACTTGTACATCAAAGGTAAATCGTGAGTGGTCCCCATTCTCCTTCAAGATCTAAAAGGTAATAAAAAATACAGATTAAGAACAAATATACAGGATATATAGGATATTTAAAAAAGAGACACTTCTGTTTTATATCAGATGGAAAATGATTGTTCAAGTGAACATTTTATGGTGAACCTTAAATTCAACATTTAAACCTTTAGGTTTCAGTGTCTGCAGCTCATAGATCCACTTCAATTCTTTTTTCATAAGGACAGCTAACCGATCGCCCCCACGTTTCAGGGGTGGAACATGGTCGAGCAGCATAAATTTCAAATCTCTCTCACCATGGCCCATCTCCGAAAAGTGTTTGGAGACTGGCAAATCCAGTCTTTTTCTCCTGATGGTATACCGATGATGATTGATTCTAGTTTTGAAATCGCACTTGGTTTCACCAACATACAATAGTTGGCAGGGGCACCAAAGAACATAAACCACAAATTCGGAGTTACATGTCAGATAGTGAGAAAGTTGGTACCTCTTTTTAGTCACAGGGTGTATAAATTCAGATCCCTTGTGCATCAAGGGGCAATTGATGCACGTACAGCATGGAAAAGAGCCTTTTTTCTGTACCTTCAGAAATGTCTGTCTCTTTTCTTTCCCTACAGAGACATCACTTTTGACCAGTTGGTCCCTGATATTCCTGTCACGTCTATAGCTCATCAATGGATAATTTTGTAAGTCAAGTATGTCTTTATAACTGTCACGTATGATGTTCCAATGTTTGCGGATTGAATGAGCTATGTGTCCTGAGATGTCATGGTAGGTAGAGATGAATGGTATTCGTGTAGAAGTAGAAATGGGGGTTTTCTGTGCATGCAGTAATTGCTGTCTCTCAATAGTTTTGACTTTACACCAACAGGCCTGGAAAAACCGTGACCCCAATACCACCTCCTGTCAGGATGCACCATACACTGCAGATCCCATCATGCAGCATCCTCTCACTGGAACTCAGGCCTCATCAGCCTCAGTTGCCAGCAGCAGCACAGTCTCCCTGCCATCTACACCCCTAATTAGGCAGCAATCCCTGACTGAGTCCATGGCCAAACGTCAGGTGTACTCCAGCAGCCATCCCATGGCACAGAAACTAACCGGACACCTGGTTAAGCTGCTGGTGCTTCAGTCCCTGCCATTTAATCTTGTGGACTCCCAGCCTTTCAGGGATTTCGTGGCGTGTGCGCACCCCAGATGGAGAGTCCCCAGCTGCCACTACTTCTCTGGCAAAGCTGTCCCATCACTGCACAGTTATGTGAAGAGAAAGGTTGGCGACTCATTGGGACTCTCGGTGTCCAAGACAGTGCACCTGAGTGCTGATGTCTGGTCCTCTAATTATGGTCAAGGGCAGTACATGTCCGTTACTGCCCATTGGGTCAACATCCTCCCAGGAGACCATCAGGAAGTTGGCCCATTCTTGCCACTGTCACCTCCACGGTGCTTTAGTGCCCCCACCGTCAATTGTCTATTTGGAAACATACTGGGCGGAAACAAGAGCTGCAGAAGCTGCCATCTCAACTTGTCTGTTTTAACAATACTGGCCTGAGAGCCATCAACTGCTGCCTTCTTCTGCTCCTCAACTGGTCTGTTTTTAATAATACTGACATTGAATCAATCAACTGCTGCCTCCTCCTCCTCCTCCTCAGTTAGCCTCTCCTCGATAATACTGGCCTGGAATCAATCAACTGCTGCCTCATCCTCAAGTAGCCTCTCCTCGCTAATCCTGGCCTGGAATCGATCAACTGCTGCCTCATCCTCCTCAATTAGCCTCTCCTCGATAATACTGGCCTGGAATCGATCAACTGCTGCCTCCTCCTGCTCTTCAAGTAGTCTGTTTTTAATTATACTGGCCTGGAATCAATCAACTGCTGCCTCCTCCTACTGCTGCTCAAGTAGCTTCTCCTCGATAAAACTGGCCTTGAATCAATCAACTGCTGCCTCATCCTCCTCCATTAGCCTCTCCTCGATAATACTGGCCTTGAATCAATCAACTGCTGCACCCTCCTCCTCAATTAGCCTCTCCTCGATAATACTAGCCTGGAATCGATCAACTGCTGCCTCCTCCTCAAGTAGCCTCTCCTCAATAATACTGGCCTTGAATCAATCAACTGCTGCCTCATCCTCCTCAATTAGCCTCTCCTCGATAATACTGGCCTGGAATCGATCAACTGCTGCCTCCTCCTCAAGTAGCCTCTCCTCAATAATACTGGCCTTGAATCAATCAACTGCTGCCTCATCCTCCTCAATTAGCCTCTCCTCGATAATACTGGCCTGGAATCGATCAACTGCTGCCTCCTCCTGCTCTTCAAGTAGTCTGTTTTTAATTATACTGGCCTGGAATCAATCAACTGCTGCCTCATCCTCAAGTAGCCTCTCCTTAAAAATACTGGCCTGGAATCGATCAACTGCTGCCTCCTCCTCCTCAAGTAGCCTCTCCTCGATAATACTAGCCTGGAATCGATCAACTGCTGCCTCCTCCTCAAGTAGCCTCTCCTCAATAATACTGGACTGGAATCGATCAACTGCTGCCTCCTCCTCAAGTAGCCTCTCATCGATAATACTGGCCTTGAATCGATCAACTGCTGCCTCCTCCTCAAGTAGCCTCTCCTCGATAATACTAGCCTGGAATCGATCAACTGCTGCCTCCTCCTCAAGTAGCCTCTCCTCAATAATACTGGACTGGAATAGATCAACTGCTGCCTCCTCCTCAAGTAGCCTCTCATCGATAATACTGGCCTTGAATCGATCAACTGCTGCCTCCTCCTCAAGTAGCCTCTCATCGATAATACTGGCCTTGAATCGATCAACTGCTGCCTCCTCCTCAAGTAGCCTCTCCTCGATAATACTAGCCTGGAATCGATCAACTGCTGCCTCCTCCTCAAGTAGCCTCTCCTCAATAATACTGGACTGGAATCGATCAACTGCTGCCTCCTCCTCAAGTAGCCTCTCATTAATAATACTGGCCTTGAATCGATCAACTGCTGCCTCCTCCTCAAGTAGCCTCTCCTCGATAATACTAGCCTGGAATCGATCAACTGCTGTCTCCTCTTCAAGTAGCCTCTCCTACATAATACTGGCTCTGAATTGATCAACTGCTGCCTCCTCCTCAAGTAGCCTCTCCTCGATAATACTGGCCTTGAATCAATCAACTGCTGCCTCATCCTCCTCAATTAGCCTCTCCTCGATAATACTGGCCTGGAATCGATCAACTGCTGCCTCCTCCTGCTCTTCAAGTAGTCTGTTTTTAATTAAACTGGCCTGGAATCAATCAACTGCTGCCTCCTCCCCCTCAAGTAGCCTCTCCTCCATAATACTGGCCTTGAATTGATCAACTGCTGCCTCCTCCTCAAGTAGCCTTTCCTCGATAATACTGGCCTTGAATCAATCAACTGCTGCCTCATCCTCCTCAAGTAGCCTTTCCTCGATAATACTGGCCTTGAATCAATCAACTGCTGCCTCCTCCTCAAGTAGCCTCTCCTCGATAATACTGGCCTTGAATCGATCAACTGCTGCCTCATCCTCCTCAAGTAGCCTCTCCTCGATAATACTGGCCTTGAATCAATCAACTGATGCCTCCTCCTGCTCTTCAAGTAGTCTGTTTTTAATTATACTGGCCTGGAATCAATCAACTGCTGCCTCCTCCTACTGTTGCTCAAGTAGTCTGTTTTTAATTATACTGGCCTGGAATCAATCAACTGCTGCCTCCTCCTCAAGTAGCCTCTCCTCAATAATACTGGCCTGGAATCAATCAACTGCTGCCTCCTCCTCCTCAAGTAGCCTCTCCTCGATAATACTAGCCTGGAATCGATCAACTGCTGCCTCCTCCTTCACGAAAGTTTGCCGGATCGAACCGAACCGAACTTTTCAAAAGTTCGCTCATCCCTAGTGAGTATCATGGCCTGGAGCTCTCGTATATATGTATATAGTATTCTCTCAAGACGTTTAGACGGCATGTTATTACCTAAGTGAAAGTTTTAATATACTGTACACTATTTGAAATGGTCAGTCCATATATACAGTAGGCGAATAGTTTAAAAACACATTAAATAAAAAGTAACTTGAAAGAACTTGTAGCACAATCCTGCATAGAGATGAGTGATCATCTGGAGAAAGATGAGAGATCATCTCGGAAATTCATTTCATTTCGCAAATTCGCGAATATTTGCAAAATTGCATACAAACAAATTTCATTAAAAGTAGTGGCGAGCGAACATGTTAGTAGATGTTTGTATGTTTGCAAGAACATGCCTCTAATTGTTCGTGCAAACCTTTATCTCGTGATGTACACAACTGTGAAAGTGTAAGCTAACATGTGTGCTCGCTATTGCGAACATCCTGTATGGTAAAAATCCTTTATGGTAAAAAGTTCTGTTTGTTACTATTTTGTTAATCTGTAGCTATAGTGGTTTGCTGAATATGGTGTCTGCAAGTGTTAACATTTCATATCTAATGCTAAATATTAGATCTAGTGGCTTCTGTTACATAAGTGCTTCTGTTACATAAGTGACACTTTTGTGGGTCTTCTAGCCCCCCCCCCCCCTCCTCCCCCGGGATAATCTAGTTCTCACACTGCAAAATTTGCAGCATGAAATCCACTGCGATCCAGTACATGTGAAGCTGGCCAAAGGAATTAAAAGTGTCCTTATTCAAATTCTAGGGCCTCCTAAGAATACTGTATTGTTATTTATCGCCACATCTTTGAATCAGTATTTTCCTGCAGTTTTACCAGGGTCACAATATTTGAATTTCATATTCAATTTCAAATTATTTTTTTTTTTCAATTCATGTCACACACAATAACAATTACTGGTTGGTGAAGTTTCCTTTCCCCCTCATATGCAGCATCTATTATTGTTAGAAATGACAAGAACTAAGGTGAGAGATGGGCCAACTTTTAAGGGGTGTAGGGGGCTTTTTAGTTTTAATTTTTGGTTTCTCTACAAGTAAATGTACAGCAAAGAGTGTTTCCTGAATTTTCTCCCACTTTAAATGGACTTTATCTTGGGATGGGTGTACATTATTGTCAGTCTGTAAAAGTGATGTAATTCAGCAACCTGTCTTTAATGCATCCATATGCATGCTCCCCCTGCAGTGCCAGTTCAATTTTCGTGGTGTTTGCGTCAGTTTCTGAGGTTTTCAGGTACACAAAAAAAACTCCCTTCTGATTTGGGGGCACCTAAAAAATGCTTGTCTCCCATTGACTATTACTGATTTGTTACTCGAGTCAAGCACTCAACTTGAGTAATGAGCATTTCTCCTTTTAGTACCCATCCAACTCTAATACTGACCACTTTATTGACTACATACTGACCAAAATAAAATGTGTGAACCCAACCTAAGGCCAGCTTTTTGTGGTCTAATTTTGGCCACTTATTGTTATCTGTATTATGGCCACAAGTCCCAACCTAACCACATTTCTGATGACCCGAGCTGGCATCCTAGAAGCACCTGTTTGTTCTGCATTATAAACAAAAACACCATACAAAAGAAAAATATAAGGTTCCTTTCAGGTGCTGCTTGACATTACCACATCCCAAAGCGCCCTCAACTGGTGGTCATAGTACTGAATCTCATTTCCATGACTTAAGCACTTTCTCTACTTCCTTTGCTAACACCTGAGGACTCTCAACACCTCTTAAAACGTGCCATATTTCTTAGGCTATGTTCACACAACGTTTTTTCAGCTACGTTTAAAAGGACATCTGTGTGTAAACTACTAATAAAAAACGTCCACTGTTTGCAAAAGATGTCCGAAAATAATGATCATGTTCATTATTTTGACGTCTGCGTCAAAAACGTCCGTTATTCAATACGCTGTGCATTGGACGTCCGTCTTATTGACTTTAATGCATTAGTCAGTTAAATCGCTGCAAAAACTGACGTTTTTAAAAAAATGAAAATCGGCCTGCTTTTCAATATTTTCGACGTTGTGTGAACATAGCCTTTAAGTGTCACTGTCGTTATAACTTTCAAAATCTAAATCAACAGTAGATGTGATATAAAGCAAGTTTGCAATTTACATTCATTATTATAATTTTTTCTTAGTTATCATGGAAAACACTGCACTTCCTGTTTTCTGACTTTTTTTCTCAAAAGTCAGAAAACAGGAAGTCCTGTGTTTACTCTGGCATTCTGCTAAGTTTAGCTTTGTTTTACAGCATAACAACAACAAAAATAATCAATTGCAAACTTGCTTTATATCACACCTACTGTTGATTTAGATTTTGAAAGTAATAACGATAGGGACACTTTAAGCTACAGTATGTTCACACATAGCATTTAATTAGTGTTAATAAGCACTATTTTGCCACAAAATGCGCAATTGCGGTAAAATGTTGATATTTTAATCATGGCCAAAATGTGCTATTGTATCGTCAGTTGTGCAGTTCGCACCAAAATATCTATAATTAACTCTTATTAAATGCTATGTGTGAACATAGCCTAAAGTGGCCCAATATCAACCATGTATGGACTGCCTTTATATAAAATAGATGCCTTCAGATTAAGGTGTTTTATAAAAAAAAATAATACCCATACAAGGAACTGTGTGTCTAGTATCTCAGCTGACAGGCTAGCATTGACGAGATACTTCATAGTCGTTATAATGCAATATGTTTATTATCAGTCGATAGAATTTACGATTCATGTAGATCATTGTCTCTATTCACTGATTTCTACAATTCAAAATGTTTTTAGATGATCATATATTATTTTTTGATTGGTTCTATTGAATGATTGAATGCTGTGACTTTAGCCACCATTATTCC
Organism: Dendropsophus ebraccatus; assembly: GCF_027789765.1. Taxonomy (NCBI): domain Eukaryota; kingdom Metazoa; phylum Chordata; class Amphibia; order Anura; family Hylidae; genus Dendropsophus; species Dendropsophus ebraccatus. Next base: position 217,159,511 of record NC_091454.1, on the reverse strand, counting down.
GGCCACCTTCACAAACATTCCCATTGACTTAGCTCCAAATCTATGCAGTACAGAGTTTTCTCCCCCCTGTTTAAGTCAATTTAATAACCAAAGCAAATTTATTTTTTTTATTAACAATAATAATTTAATAGTTTATATTTATAATATTATATACAATTTAGCATAAAAAAAATTCCAAAAAGTTTGGTATAAATACTCATAGATAAGGTGACAGTAACACGATGAATACAAAGCCACCAACTACTTTTGTCTTTGTGTGGCCTGTGTCATCCTCTGCATAGCCAAGAACAATATATGAGTCGGAAAGAAGGGTACTGGGGGGAATTTATCATTAGATGGCATTTTACATGCCAGCCTAAACTATATGCAGGCCTCCAAATAAATGTGGTGCATCTTTTGTTGTCCCTGTTACACAGTCTATACCAAATAACATACCATGCCATAATTCACACTAGAGGGAATGAAAGGCAGGTACAGGGCTTCCACAATAGGTAGGCATATTTTTTTACGGCTTTTGGACTGCATAAAACATAGAACATGTCTTACCATTTTAAGCACTTAGTCATGATAAATATCTGGGAGTGCATGAAACGCGTTGCTGTATACATATAGACTGAACATGTTTTAATCGCCATTGTGGAAGCACCGAAGACTACTCTTTTCTAGTGATGCAAGAAAAAAAACCAAAAACATTTGCACATCTGTATTCAGGGTGTAGATAGATGAGGTTGGAGTGTACATCAGTGAAGAAGCCCATGGCCAAGAAATTAAGCAGACAATGCTACTGGAAATAAGAGTCCAATGGTTGGTTTCTAATCTTCAAAAGCTAAGTTCCTCATCGAAAATCCATCAATATTTGTTGTTTTTTTCTTTCTTTCTTTTTTTTTTTTTTTTGCTTTACCAACTTAGAAGGCATCTGTTAATTAGCTGTCAAGTGTTTTCCCAGGTCCATCAGTCCAGGGCGGCGTGTCTGTTCTTGCTTTATTAAACCTCCCTTCCCAAATGGTTTGTGGGGCTAAGTCTTGTTAGTTGTGCTGATGTATCACGCAAAAGAGATTTCAGGCCTCTGGATTTTAACCTTTACCAATCAAAAAGAAACACATTTCTCATTACAATACAGAAGACAACCAGAAATGTAAAAGAAAATTGGAGAAAAATATCAAAATCCACAATGACACAAATCAGAAAGGAAAAAGTTTACTGTATAATGCACACCCAGCACCCAGTGACTTGGTATAATGAACAACAGTCACCTACTTACTTTATTTACAGGACAATGGCTTCACTGCGTCCACAGAAAACACCCACAATCCACCCACCTCTCCTCTCTGCCCCTATCTCTCTGTATTTCTCTTCCTGCTCCAACTGCCTGATGCAACTCCACTATACACAGCCGACTGGCCGCCTCTAGGAAGCCAATCATCTTATATAGGGGGGGGGGGTTGCTGACATTACAGTGGCGTTTGCAGCTGATTGGACGGGTGCTAGGGATTATGGACAATCCCTTCCTCCTGCCAAAAGACAGTTCTGTAAGCTAACATGTGCAGCAGTCATGTTTAGCGAATCTGGTGAATTCACAAATTGCTATGAAGCAAATTAAATGCCCTATTCGCTGCTAAATAGAATTTGTCAGATTAGTTTCGCTCATCTCTTCTTAAATCCTTCATACTTTTCTACCCCGTATAAAACTGTTTAAAATTGATGTGAAGTGTTTAAACCATTTATCTCCAATCCAGACTGGGGATGCACTCTAATAAAAAAAGGATCTTAAAAGGAGTTAGAATTTACTCAAATCCATTCTTTCGGCCCTGGATATTGGTAACTTCAGCCATGCTCCCATTCTTTTCTCAACCAATTTAATTGCTGGTATTATATTTAGTTGGCCAAACATCTATTCTCCTGCCATTTTAATTCCTAAATAGAGATGAGCGAACCTTGAGCATGCTCAAGTCCATCCGAACCCGAACGTTCGGTATTTGATTCGCTGGGGCTGCTGAAGTTGGTTAAACCTCTAAGGTTGTCTGGAAAACATGGATACACCCAATGACTATATCCATGTTTTCCATATAGCCTTAGGGCTTTATCCAAGTTCAGCAGCCACCGCTAATCAAATGCCGAAAGTTCGGGTTCGGATGGACTCGAGCATGCTCCAGGTTCGCTCATTGCTATTCCTAAATAATTCCTAAATTAATACTAATCGGTTGTTTTAGTATTTCCAGATTGTTAATGTTTCCTATGGTTTCTTCATCAAGAGGGAGGAGAGACAAATTTGCCCAATTGACTTGACTTGAATTGGCTGATCAGCAAGAGAATCATCTCAGTACAACTGAATCTGTTTCTATTCTCCTTTAAGCCAAAACCAATAAAGCTGCCCCTTCTCCTTTACCCGGAATACTAAAGGCTCCATATATACAGCAAACAATAATGGTGAAAGGAGTCATCCCTGTCACGTTCCTGTTGATAGTTTAAAAGATGTCAATTCAAAACTTTATCCACTGAAAGTGTGCATGTCATCTCCGGATCTCAAATTTGGAAGTTCGGGCCTCCTTGGATACCAACTCACAATAAGACCATAATGAAGGGGGAGGGGGGGGGGGGCAAGTTTGCAAAATGACGATGAAGATGAGAATACCCCTTTAGTATAAGGCCAGAAAAGTGAACTAAATCTTTGCGTATAGTATAGCAACACCTTGTAGATATATATTAATAATTGTAAAATACAGAATATACAAGTACCACAAGTGTTGTGTCCACTGTTTCCAGTCTAGGCCTGAATTTCTCTTTACTGGACTGGCTGCTCGCAGACGAACCTGAGGAGTCGAAGAAAGGAGAAAGGAATATGGTGAGTATGAAGAAAAATAGGCACTATACTGTAAGATATTTGAGGACAGTGCTAGTAAATCATAGGTCATTTGTAAGCCCACCCACACTTATAGTCATACTTATACAAGACCCCCTAAGATAGTCATAAACTCCCTTTTCAATGCAAATTTACATAAACCTTTCCTATCTATGGTCTTATTGGAAGGAACAAGTCTCAGATAATGTATTCTCCTATGTCTATAGCAGTGCCCCAAATGACCCAATGATGAATCAATTCAGTGACCCAGCGAAGCTATATACTACACATTAAATGACAATAAAATGATTATATTATGACATCATAGTATACACACCTTCTTCATAATCTTCTCCTTGCATGTTTAGATTTGTAATTCCACGATCGATTTTCCATTCATCGTCATTATCTTCGTACCATGTTGCATTGTCATTGTGTCTGTAAAGGTCCCTAAAAATGTAACACATAAGGGTTCAAACGAGTAAATTAAGAACGCCATAAAGTCATTGTATATTTACCAACAGCTTATGTCATTTGACATTATAATATTAATATTTAAAATAATAATAATAACAACAACAATGGTTGGTATTGTATTGTTATTATTATATTCTCCAATGTTCCAATGTACATATGTATTATTGTTGGTAAATTTTAGTATTGATACACTGTATTTTTATTGTGTATTATTTGTCACTTTTAATATATTTTCGTATTGTCTTAAGATCATATTTAACTGTTGATAATAATAATAATAATAATAATAATAATAATAATACAAATAATAATAATAATAATAATAATAATAATAATAAAAAATGAATTGCTTTTTCTTTAGAACATACAAGTGTACAGGGTAAGTTGAACGTCTCAGGACACCCCCCTTTTTTTTTTTATTTTTTTTTTTTAAGAAACAAAACAGGTAAAAATACATATACCCCAGCAATTAGTGGGTTCAAACTCAGTAAAAAAAAAAAAAAGAAAAAGTATGAAAATATGGTCTTGATTTTGAGTGGAAGTAAAACAATGTGTGAAAAAATTCAATATCATATTTTGTAAACAGGTGAATAATGAGCATATTCAATATTTGGATGGTTGTAATCAACTACAGCCATTATTCTATACAGATCAATAATTCTTAACAATTGGATCCAGCACCTTTAGCTGGTGATCACATGACCAAGGGTAATAAAATACATTGATGATATGTGTGTTATATGTGCTTCTTTAACATCTGAAACTATCATTATTTGGCTTTATCTGAAGGCACAAGGGATTATGAATAATATACAGCATACATCATAATTGATAATATCTAGATCGAGAAAAGCTTCCAGCTGCTAGATTGCAGATCTAGAAAAGATTGTGGAAATTCTGTGGTCCATGAATGACACTAAACAGCAGCCGTTTCTTCTTCTCACTTTACTTGCCCAGTAGTTATTAATATTGTAATTAGAATACTAAGATAATCCTCATCAGAACTCACCAATTTGTCTTCTTGTCTCCACTGAATACGAAGAATCCCACAGTGGCAACAATAATTGCGAGAACAGCAATGGCGGCTCCAATGCCTCCGTACAGTCCTGCTTTTAGTATCCTCCCTGTGCACCTAGAGCCTGTGTACATGTACAGATCCGTCCTTGAACAACTGTATGGAGATATGGGAGGACATGTTAGCAGTTGTACCTATGGCTATTATCAATGAAGGCAAAGCAGAGGATCATAAGCTTGTGAGGACAAGATCTACGTATATGAACACAGTCACATCTTGAGTTCCCGTCTGATCAGTAAAGTTGCAGGAACTTTCTCAATACTTTGACTCTAAATACAAAATTGTGTGACTAGTGTTAGCACCTTTAGATAACTTTTCTCCAATTAAGTTAAATCCCTTAACCCCTTAAGGACCGGGCCTGAAATGGCCTTAAGGACCGGAGCAAATTTTATGAATTTGACCAGTGTCACTTTATTCATTAATAACTTCGGGATGCTTTTACCTATCCAGCTGATTCTGAGATTGTTTTCTCGTGACATATTGTACTTCACATTTCTTGTAAATTGGAGTCGATACTTATAACGAATCTTTATGAAAAAACTCAAAATAGCGTGAAAAATTGTGAAAAAATGCATTTTTCCAACTTTAAACCTTTTCTGCTTATACAGAAAATGGTTATACCACATAAATTATATATTAAATAGCATTAGCAACATGTCTACTTTATGTTGGCGGCATTTATTAAACTATATTTCATTATTTTTAGACAATAGGAAGCTTAAAACATTAGCAGCAAATTTCCAAATTTTCAGTAAAATTTCAAAATCAGATATTTTTAGGGAACTGTTCAGGTTTAAAGTGTATTTGAGGGGACTGTGTGTTAGAAAGCCCCACAAAGCACCCCATTTCAGAAACTGCGCCCCCTAAACTCTGCAAAAGCACATCCAGAAAGTTTTTTAACCCTTTAGGGGAGTCACAGAAATAAAAGCTAAGTGTGTAAGAAATTTGAAAATTTTAATTTTCTGTGCAGAGATTTTATTGTAATCCAATATTTTTCATAATTATAAACCTATTACCAGAGAAATGCACCCCAATATTGATTGCCCCGTTTCTGCAGTTTATAGAAATACCCCATATGTGGCCCTATTGCGCTATTTGACGCAACCACAAGCCTCAGATATAAGGGAGCGCCTAGTGAATTTCAATGGCTCCGTTATTTTTGGTCATTTTTGACTGTACCACTTCAGGTTGGCAGAGGCTGTGGGGTGCCAAAACCTAAAAAACACCCCTAAAGGGACACCATTTAGAAAACTACACCCCTCAAGGAATGTAACAAGGGGTGCGGTGAGCATCTGGACCCCACAGGTGCTTCACAGATTTTCCAAACAATATGGCTTGAAAAAAGACTAAAGTATTTTTTACACTAAAATGTTGTTCTAGCCTTCAATTTTTCATTTTCACAAAGGGATAAAAGGAAAAAAAAAACACAAAACATGTAGCGCAGTTTCTCCCGAGTACGGAAATACCCCACATGTGGACATAAAGTGCCAAGCGGGCGCAGGACGAGCCTCCAAAGGGAAGGAGCGCCAATTGGCTTTTGGAAGCTGGATTTCACTGGAATGGATTTCAAGGGCCATGTCGCATTTACAGAGCCCTTGTGCTGCCAAGACACTGGAAACCCCCCACAAGTGACCCCATTCTGGAAACTACACCCCTCAAGGAATCTAACAAGGGGTGCAGTGAGCATATGGACCCCACTGGTGACGGGCACAAATGTGGAAAAATGTGACGTGAAAGTGAAAATTTTCATTTTTTCACTTTCATGGCACAAATGTGCCCGTCATCCAGGGGTCCATATCCTCACTGCACCCCTTGTTAGATTCCTTGAGGGGTGTAGTTTCCAGAATGGGGTCACTTGTGGGGGGTTTCCAGTGTTTTGGCAGCACGAGGGCTCTGTAAATGCGACATGGCGTTCATCATCCATTCTAGCCAAATCCAACCTCTAAAATCCAAATGGCGCTCCTTCCCTTCGGAGGCTTGCCCTGCGCCCACATGGCGCTTTATGTCCAGATGTGGGGTATTTACGGACTCGGGGGAAATTGCTCTACACATTTTGTGTTTTTTTTCCTCTTTTAACCCCTTGTGAAAATGATAAATTCAAGGCTAGACCAACATTATAGTGTAAAAAATTTAATATTTCATTTTCACGCCACATTGTTCCACATTTGTGCCCGTCACCAGTGGGGTCCATATGCTGACTACACCCCTTGTTACATTCCTTGAGGGGTGTAGTTTCCATAATAGGGTCACTTGTGGGGGGTTTAACTGTCTTGGCAACACAGAGGCCTTTTGAATGCAACATGGCCCCTCGAAATCCATTCCATCCAAATCCAGCCTTCAAAAACCAAATGGCGCTTCTTCCCTTTGGAGGCTTACCCTGCACCCGCATGGCGCTTTATGTCCACATGTGGGGTATTTCCGTACTCAGGGGAAATTGCTCTACACATTGTGGTTTTTTTTATCTTTTAACCCCTTGTGAAAATGAAAAAATCAAGACAAGATCAATGATTTAGAGTAAAAATTAAAAAAAAATTACACTAAATGTTGGTCTAGCCTTGATTTTTTTCCATTTCCACAAGGGGTTAAAAAAGAAAATGAACACAAAACGTGTAGGGTAGTTTCCCCTGAGTACGAAAATACCCCACATGTGGACATAATTTGCCATATGGGCACAGGGCAAGTCACCAAAAGGACAGAGCGCCATTTAGAGGCTGGAATGGGGGATGGAGGCCATGTCGCAATTACAAAGCTCCTGTGCTGCCAGAACAGTAGAAACCCCCGACAAGTGACCCAATTCTGGAAACTACACCCCATAAGGAATCTAACAAGGGGTGCAGTGAGCATATGGACCCCACTAGTGATGGGCACATGTGTAGAACATGTGCCGTGAAAAAAAAAAATACCATTTTTTTCATTTTCACGTCCCAAATGTGGCCGTCACCAGGGGGCCATATACCCGCTGCCCCACTTGTTAGATTCCTTATGGGGTGTAGTTTCCAGAATGGGGTCACTTGTGGGGGGTTTCTACTGTCCTGGCCGCACAGAGGCTTTGTAATTGCATCATGGCATCCTCTAGTGGGAATGGTGGCCATACCTATTTAGCTGGGGAAAAGGGACAATTCTGATTTATTTGGGGGTATTAGGCCAATTATTAGTTTATAAGGTTGGAAATGACAGGTGTCCATCAAATTCAACCTGTGTTGATCCAGAGGAAGGCAAAAACCCCTCGTGAGGCAGACGACAGTAGCCTCATCACAGGGGAAAAATTCCTTCCCGACTCCATAATGGCGATCAGAATAATCCCTGGATCAACGTGACCCCTGAAATAGGAATAAGGGACAGAATTTAGATAATGTAGAACCCCAGTGACGTGTGGTGCGCCTTGGAGCGATCCAGTATGCAGAGGCCGGGGGGATCAGGACAGGTGTCACACTGGTAAATGGTGTCCTTCCTGATCCCCCTGTTACTCCACACTCTGCACTTCTTCTGGGGTCTCCTGTTCTCCAGTGTGGGGGACGTCACCTGGAAAATGTTGTCCTGGTGCGATACGGGGTCCTTCATATCCAGAAGCGCTGGGTCCGCTGCATGGCTGCTAAATATTAGGGCTCTATTACTACTTCTGGTATGTTCGGATCGTGCCGCAAGCTACAGTAGCTCAGGCAGCGAGGGACCGGAAGAGGGGGTGCTGGTATAAGAGTTATCCCCGTACAGGTGGTGACCTTTATCCAGCAGTGGGAAGATCAGTTCCCGGACGATCTTCCCACTAACTCCGAGGATGGGGGGGGAGGGGGCATCTGGGGGCTGGATTCGGGTGTCCCTTCCTTCATACACTCTAAGGGTACGTGCACACTGCGGAATCGCGAAGGATAACCCTTTGTGCATTCCGCAGTTGGCACCCACCGGCGGACTGATGCGGGCGCGCGTCTCTGTCCGTGTCATAGACTCCATTCTATGCACGGGCGGATTCCGCTCTGCGTCCAACATGTTGATGGAATGACTGATGATGGAATCCGCCCGTGCATAGGATAGAGTCTATGACACGGGCGGAGACGCGCCCCTGCATCAGTCCGCCGGCGGGTGCCAGCTGCGGAATGCACGAAGGGTTATCCTTCGCCATTTCGCAGTGTGCACGTACCCTAAATCTGTAAGTGTACCCTGAGGTACTCTCACAGAGTTTGTAGAATTTCACGCCATACCGTCATCTCTTATTGGGACGGTACTGGCGGAAAAGACGTGTCTGGGGGGCAGCGTACGCTACGCTACTCCCAGACACGTCACTGGATGATGAGGAGGATGAGGATGAATGGAGGAAAGAAGGATCCCCCCATTCATCCTCACTGGCTGTTTCGGTGTCGGAGGCAATAATAATGTATGCGTCCGATACCGAAAACACCCTGGGGGGCCATCTTTATATGGGGATTGGTATATGGGGTATGTAGTGGTGTAGTGTAAAACTTTATTCAATGTAGTGTGGTGTAATGTAGTGTTTTTTTACGTGTTTTTTACAGTAAGTATACAAAAAAAAACTACGCCAAAAATGGTGTTGCTGATGAATGCCGCACTTATGTTCGGCACTTATCAGCAGACCGTGGCAGTAGGATATAAAAAAAAACCACCCTACGCCAAAAAGGAGGAGTTGCTGATTAGCAGCGCACTTTCGTGCGATGCTGATCAACACTCAGCGGCGATAGGGTGCGGAAAATAGAAAAAAAAAAAATTGGGAAAAAAAATTTTTTTTTTACTACATTCTGAACATCCCTGTAGTGGCTGATACGTGTATTACACTTATCAGCCGCTAGGGGGCAGCAGAGCGCAAGATCCGAAAATAGACGACGCTGGAGCCGGAAAAATACGAAAATAGACGACGCTGGAGCCGGAAAGAGACGATCGGGACTCACGGAAGAAGCCGAAGTCCCGACAAGATGAAGAGGACGCCGGGAACCCGGAAGACGCCGATCAGGACCCCGGGACAGGTGAGTAATGTACAAATACCTGCTCCGGACCCCTCAGCTAGGTAGCTGAGGGGTCCGGAGCAGGTATTTATTACTTGTGGGGACTTTGATCGCCGTGAACGGCCGGCCGGCTGGCCGGCCGTTCACGGCGATCGGGACGGTGGTACCGTGACCACCATTACTTTTTACAGTAATGGCGGTCGGTGCCGTCCTCGGACAGCACCGACCGCCATTTTTTTCCGGGTCATCGGGCCACCGATGGCCCGGAAAGGTTCCGATCGCCGCTATGGGCTTATCAGCCAATAGCGGCGATCGTCGGCATGGGGGGGGTTAACAACCCTCCATGCCGACAGGGAGAGATGGCCTGCTATGTATTATAGCAGGCTATCTCCCCCGATCGGGACCCGGCCGGCCGCGGCGCCCGTTTAAAGGGATGACGTACCGGTACGTCATGGGTCCTTAAGTGACAGTGATCCATGACGTGCCGGTACGTCATGGGTCCTTAAGAGGTTAAAGAGGTTGTCCAGGGAAAATTTACTTGCCCCCTATCCACAGGATAGGTGTGTGTGTGTGGGGGGGGGGTGTCACCTGGGAATCTTTAGGATGCACACAGAATTGAAGCAGTACAGAAGGAAGACTGCTGGGGTTTCAAGCTCAAGCCCTATACCATATGGGAGCATAGAGGGGGCCTATAGTATATTAGGGCAGGGTGAGGGGCCTAACTACTATATGTGAGTGATGTGGGTGGCCCAACTATCATATGGGGTACAGAGGGTGACTAACTACTGTATATAGTTTATATAGAGGAGAGGGAGTGCTGGTGCAATTAGCCCAAAATGTTTCTGCAGAGAGGAGTCATGGCCCAGAGATGTCTTCAATATTACATATACTGGCATCTACCACTATATGGTTGTCATACAGTTGTAGTTGAAATTGTATTTAAAAACAGTATAGTACACAGTCAGATACAAAGTAACAGTAATATAATATATGGTGATATTTCTCTTACACATATATAGTTTAACGTTCTAAACCCTTATGTGTATGTTATATACCCATTTAGTCAGAGGCGAAACTATCGTTGTAGCGGCTGCTACGGGGCCATCCGCATCGGGGGCCCCGAGACTTTACTACACCATATATATATACTACACTGGTTATAACTACACTTACTCATCACAAGACTGATAAGTAGAGATGAGCGAACCTGGAGCATGCTGGAGTCCATCTGAACCCGAACTTTCGGCATTTGATTAGCGGTGGCTGATGAAGTTGGATAAAGCCCTAAGGCTATGTGGAAATCATGTATATAGTCATTGGCTGTATCCATGTTTTCCAGACAACCTTAGAGCTTTATCCAAGTTCAGCAGCCACCGCTAATCAAATGCCGAACGTTCAGGTTCAGATAGACTCGAACCCGGTTCGCTCATCTCTACTGATAAGCACTCAGAGCTAAACGCAGGGCTGTGTTTGACAATGGCTCCCAGGCCCATCCAGTTACTTTTGTGGCGCAGCCAGCACTAAGAGCCCATTCCCTCTTCCAGCATGAGTGTCTTTTGTTTGTTTTTTTTCAAATGAGGATGTCTGCATTGGGGAGGGGAGGGGATGCTACATAACAGGGATGCCTTCATGGTGGGAGAGTGGTTAATTTACAGGGGGGATGCACATATGGTGGTGGTGGGGTAAATTACATGGGCATGCCTACATGGGGAGGGGGTTAATTTACAGGGGGATGCCTACATTCGGGGAGGCAGCTAACAGGGAGGCTGCCGAGGGAGATATATATTGAGGGAGGAGACTACAAGGGGAGATGCCTTCAGAAGGGGGCTAACTACCGTTGAAGATGACTTCATGGGGGGTGGGAATAACTACTTACAGGAGATGCTTCCTACCAGAAACACTATTTATGGGGGAAACAGCAACATGGGGAATACTACCTACTAAGGGAGCAGGGAGGCCTAACTAGTATACCGATGCACAGAGAGGGGACTGACTACTAAATAGGGACACAGAACTGTCTAACTACTATATGGATACGGAGGGGACTAACCACTATATGAGGGCACAGTCAGTAATATAGATAGGGAGGATGATGATGGTGCATGAGTGAGGAGCCTAAAATGTTTGGCAGATCCTATGAGGACGACTGGTGACTGAGAGAAATCTTCATGATGGCCTAGGCTAGATGGAAAAGAAGAGCAGCTCCAGAGAAGAAGCCCCATGTGATTTAATCAAAGAAGACACCCCCAAGTGGGTCATTGGCTATAACTACACTTATGGTGTGCAGTGCTTGTGTAGAGCTGATATCTACTGCATGATGGTGACTGTATAAGGTGATATTAGTCTTTTTACAGTGGACTTTATTCAGTAGCAGAGTGGTGCCATTAGTCAGTATATGGTGGTAATATTTGTTTCGGTTTGTATTACTGGTCTTAGTATACTAGATTTGGTCAGTAACAGTATGGATGTAATGTTAGAGGTCATGGTGTGGCAGTAATAGTTGCCCTTTGTATGTGTGGGAGGTGCGAATGGGGGAGCGGGGGCAATCAAAAGTTTGCTATGGGGCCCAGACATTTCTAGTTGCCCCCCTGCTTTTAGTGTTGTCTTAGCGGTTGGGGGTGGTCAGATCCAATATTTTCTGGGCCTCGTGACCCTTCTCCCTACCAGGGCTGTGGAGTCGGAGTCGGAGCTAGTTTTGGCTGGAGTCGGAGTTGGAGTCTGAGCCAGCTTTGGCTGGAGTCGGAGTGGGAAAAAATGTACCGACTCCGACTTCAGCTTTAAAAAATCTTTAAAAAATGTAGAATTGAATTTTGATATGAATTTTACAAGTTTTGCTCATGAATATATACTGTGAGCAACATTCTAATAGAACACTGGCCCTATTACATAAGGGGGGTCAGGGAATATATCAGTAATAGGACACTGGTCCTATTACATAAGGGGGGTCGTGGAATATATCAGTAATAGGACACTGGCCCTATTACATAAGGGTGGTCGGGGAATATATCAGTAATAAAGCACTGGCCCTATTACATAAGGGGGGTCATGGAAAAGTTGTCGGTCACTATTTGGCAGTTTGTTTCTGAGCTGGAAGAGTCCATTGTGCGGGGGAAGATCTGTGCTGTTCTCTTCCTGGATGCTGGATGTCTGTATATGAGCAGCAGTGTAATATGAAGATATCCTGTGTAATATAGAGGAGGAGGAGGAGAAGACATAAGTAGTGTAGCAGTAACCTCTGTCCTCAGCGTGGTGTTTTCTCTCTGGGAGAAGATTGTGTGTTTTTCTTCAGTGTTCTATGGCTGCAGCTGTGTGTGTGTGTTTGTGCACGTGCTATGGCTGCAGTAGGCTGTGTGTGTGCTATGACTGCAGCAGGCTGTGTGTTTATGCTATGGCTGCAGAAGGCTGTGTGTGCTATGGCTGCAGCAGGCTGTGTGTGCTATGGCTTCAGTAGGATGTGTGTATGTGTGCTATGACTACAGCAGGCTATGTGTGTGTGCTATAGCTGCAGCAGGCTGTGTGTATGTGTGCTATGGCTGCAGCAAGCTGTGTGTGTGTGTGTGTGTGTGTGCACACTATGGCTGCAGCAGGCTGTGTGTATGTGTGCTATGGACGCAGCAGGCTGTGTGTGTGGTGTGTGCTATGGCTGCAGCAAACTGTGTGTGTGCTATGCCTGCAGCAGGATGTGTGTGTGTGTGTGTGCTATGGCTGAAGCAGGCTGTGTGTGTGTGTGTGTGTGTGCTATGGCTTCAGCAGGCTGTGTGTGTGTGCTATGGCTGAAGCAGGCTACGTGTGTGGGCTATAGCTGCAGCAGGCTGTGTGTGTGTGTGTGTGCTATGGCTGCAGCAGGCTGTGTGAGTGTGTGCACATGCTATTGCGTGCCCCCACAGTGACCTTCTATATTACTATGTGTGACCTCTCTATATTACTATGTGTGACCCCTCTCTATATCACTATATGTGACCCCTCTCTATATCACTATGTGTGACCCCCTCTATATCACTATGGCTGACCTCTATATTACAGTGATCTGGCATTGTTAACAGTGTTACTTTAAGTATGGTGAATATTTAGTTAGAAACATAGAAGATTGTCAGCAGGAAAAGACCACCTGCTCCATCTAGTCTAGTTTGGAGTAGTTCAGGACATGGAGGCTGGAGACTGGCTGCATCCACTGCACACACAGGAGAAGCTTCCTTTGTATGTTTCAGCAGTCGCCCCAGGATCATGTAGGACATTAGGGAGAAGCTGCTGAGCCAGTGTGATAAGTAACTTCCCTGGTATATAATCGGCCATTTATGAAGGAGTCGGAGTCGGTCCTGATAAAATTCAGGAGTCGGAGTTGTAGTCGTTCCTGATAAAATTCAAGAGTTGGAGTCGGAGCTGCGGCTTACTGCCCTAGTCCCTACAGACCCTCTGACTGTAAGCACCTTACATCAGATGAATGCAAAATCCAAATGTAAAAACAATAGATTCTGAATCGCCATCTTTTAAGCTGTTCGATGATAATTGTGGTTTGAGGGGGAATTTGCAGGGGAGAGAGTCTCTTTCAGTTAACATTAACCCTGAGTAGGATTCTGATGAGCTGCTTATGGGTAGATAAACATTTTAATTCCACTTTTTGCTCTAAAAAAAAGAGTATAGGAATCAAAAATTCATAGAATATTACACAAAGTCTATGATGTCGGCTGCACACTCACAAGCACTGTGGACCTGTCACATCCTGTATCACACATCGGCCACTGTTACAGGTTTCGTATTCCGGGGATAACGGATCACAGTGAGAGATGCAGGTCAGCCCTTCAGAAGTGATCATTTGAGTGAAATATTTTCGAAGATTTTCATCAATTCTTTTGTCACAAAAGTCGTCTGAAAGAAGCAACACAAAAAAATTTACAATAAACTGAAAAAGCAGCAAAGAGTCCAAAGTCACAGGCATTATATCCTTACCAATATTTGGTATTTCCAGCTCTGTGACATTTCCATACGTTGTATTAAAACAAAACGTATCTGTGAGAATAAGCACAAAAAGGAGATTAGTAAAAAGAGCTTTAGTCACTTCAGACAACATGGTTGTTAAAGACATACTGCAACAACTACATAATTTCTGATGAAATCCTGAGTGGGGTTTGTCCACTCCACATCCTTATTTTTTGCGCCACTTATTGCACTTTATAATGGCACACTTCATATTTCCATACAGTATGCTGTGAAACCAGAAAATAATTATTTGTGCAGTGAATTTGATTGGTTTTCGTGTTTAGGCTATACATTCTATAGTTTAACTGACATGTTATACAGTGTATATGTTCCTCAAATCAGTACGATTACAGCGGTATGTAATTTATATAACTTTTATTTCATCTCACTGCTTTTAAAAAATTAAAACCTTTAAAAAAAAACAAATGTGTTTAAAATTATTCTATTCCCATCCTTATAACACTTTTATTCTTTGGTCTATGGGGCAGAGTTTACCCATGAACACACAACATCTTCTTTTGGCGGCCGTATTTTAGGATGGCTGTCATTTTGAGTCCATAGAACAACCCTAATGTGGACTCAAATTAAAAGACCAAAAAGAAGACAATGGGGGGTGGGGGTTATTATTGTGCGCCCTTGGTGTACGCCATTAAAAAGGGGCAGATTTGATCCCTTCTTCGTTTCCTACTAATGGCTGCGCTTTCGGTAATCCCCAGATTATGGAAAACCATCCAATCACCTTCTATATTTTCCTGGCTCTCTGAGGTAGCCAATATTTGCAGAATGGAGGAGTTGATGGCCGATTCCAAGCAACAATCGGCAAAACAATACTAAGACTTGGTTCCGATGGTTGGAATTTATACACACTGAGGAATATAAACAACTCCTCTGTCCCCTCACATCTTAGCTGGAATCTGTGACCGTTATCTATCTCAATGCCTACCATTCTGTTAAACGATCGCATTGGGACTTTATAGCCTTATCCAACATAATTATGGACTTATATTCCTAGGGGTCGAGACGGCAGACACCATACCTCCTGCTTATTCTTGTTCCTATGTCAGTGGCAATTAATGCATGTTCTCCCGGTCTTTCTTGGATTTGGGAGCTCCGCCATTGTTACTTCCTGTATGCAACTATTGCTTTTAGTTGGGCGATTCGAGAGAGTGATGTTAATAGGTGACCCCTGGCGCACCCTCCCAGTCCCCCTGCCCTGTCCCTCCCCTCCCCTACTCCCTCTTCCCCTCCCCCCTTCTTATGCTGTCAGTTTTGACTTATTCAGTGCCTGTTGATCGATGGTTTATTATGTCTTCCCTATTTCCCCCCCCCCTTTTTTCTTTCTTTTATGTTATCCAAAACTTGAAATCTCAATAAACATTGAATGTTAAATGTGTTGTTTTATATTTGGTGATATTTAGGTGGTTGTTTCTATATACCTCTTTTCCCAGTTTTCTATGTTTGGGGTGTCCTTAATATTTGGGTGGATTCCTCTATTGGGCCCGGTTTGACCTTTTTAATTGTTTTTAGTGGTGCCCAGTGGTGCCCAGTGGTATGGTTTAGACCTTAATAATGATAATTTATTAGATTGTTCTGCTCTAGTCATAGAAATGGCTCTTGGTCTATGGATGCAGTATTTTACTATTGCCAAAGCAGATACATTAGTTGTGCCAGATACCCATATGTAATATTTATATAATATTTGGCATCATACGAGATGGTGTTCATATTTTATAAAGCCCTAGACGAAATGACTATAGAACTACATGAAAATCTCCAGCTGTCTGTATCCACCACTTGATTTAGCAGAAGATTGAAGATGGGTTTACACAACAAGTAGAATTTAATTCTACTTTGCATTGAAAAGGCCCCCAGCTCCCTCTAGTGTTTCATATAGACAGACCACATTTTCATATTTAAAATTTAAAAATAAAATTTTTAACTTTGCAGTCTATAAAGAGGTGCTCCACCAAATGTTTTTGATTCAGAACCATTGATCAGGCCCTTCCAAGCATTAATTTTCTCAATCACATGACAGTTGAAGATTTTAGCAATCTGAGGCTGGCTAGGATCCCATCGAAAGGCTGTGGATAGCAGACTGTGGTGGACAACCAGGCAGCCAGGAGTGACTCAAGCTCATAGAGTAGCTGCCTTGAGATGTAGCTGTCGGAAGTCTATATAATGCCTTGGTAAGAGCTTTGTGTGTGTTGAATGTAAAGTGTGGAAACCAGACTGTAAGGGTCCTATGACATAAAAAGATTATTGTGGGAATTGTCATAATGTTTATTTTTCAGCGATAATCTTTCCATGTGTATGCGGCAACGATTAAGCGAGTAACAAAAATTTGTTTCGCATCTTTTGAGCTGACCATAAAATCATTGTTAATCGTTTGTTAATCATTCACAATTTCTTTGGTGTATGTACACATCATTCGATTGTAATTATGATTGTTCGTATACTAGAGCATACAAACGATCATATTTGTGATTGTTACTAATGACTATCGTTTCATGTATTATGGGGAATGATTTCAGGATGTTCCCTTAAGTGCTCATTTGCAATTTTTGATTGTTAATCGGTGGAAACGAAAAATCACTTCATCCAATAAGACCCTGAGGGGTGGAGAACAGAGTTATCAGATAGAAAGCGGATTAGATGAGTAGACCAGACATTCCAGAAATTTAGAGGTGAAGGGGAGATTAGAGGCTGGTGGATAGTGGGCTGCACAGGATGGGTCCAGAGATGTTTTTTAGTAATAGGGTTATGAAGAAGGATAAGATTCCGGAGGAGAGTGGTTGGATATTTTAGTCAGAGAAACAGAGGAAAGAGACTGGAGGAGGTGTGAGGGAAAGGGTCCCTAGGGCAGGGGGAGAGAGGGGGAGAGGACCTAGAGACTTCATACTCAGAGACTGGGCTGCTAATGGGGATGTTAAAAATCATCCATGGCGAGTGCCGCAATAAGAGCAGCAGGAGCAATGTCAGACGATTGTGACAAAGTTTCAGTAATAAGGGATTTAGGGATAAGGGATTTAGCGATGAAAAGAACATGAATGTCTGTAGGTTTCTAACACACAGATCAAGTTTTAGTCAGATTTTGAAAACTTTGATGTGATGAAAACTTTGATCCACTCACCATTGCCGGTGCAGCCCTTTGCTTCTTCCTTAACAGTTTCCACTGTTTGTATGACTTTCTCTAGGATTTGTGCATATTCGGCCTCTACGTTCAAATTTTCTTTTATTTCAACCTCCACAATCACTTTATGGTCCACTATGATGCTCCCCTTCCTGTCATAGTAATGGAGAAGCAGTTTAGTCATGGATCATACAGCCGGTTTGGCTTACTGCCCAATATCACTGTCACAATACAATGTAAATAACTGATCAGGCAGATGTATTCTCTATGTTATTGCACCAGTGCATAGAGTATTTTAGCAGTTTCAAATATAACAATATCCTATGTTCATAGCACATACTTTTCTCACTAGTCTTTTACTGCTGTGTATGGGTACTATTACACGGAACGATAATCGTCCGAATCGTCCCGATTCGTCCGATTATCGCTCCGTGTAATATAGACAACGATCAGCCGATGATCGTTGTCATTGGCTGATCGTTGATATAGGTTAGAACCTATAATAGTCGGGCGCCGACCGTGCACCGCTACGTGTAATAGCGGTGCGCGGCCGGCGACTGACAATCTACATTACCTATCCAGGCTGCAGGGCTGCTCTTACGGTCCGCTTCTCCCCAGATCCCACGCGCTCTAGCTGACAGGCCACTCAGCTGACAGGCCGCTCTGAAGCTAGAGCGTGCGGGACCCAGGTAGAAGCAGACCGTAAGAGCAGCCCTGGAGCGTGGATAGGTAATGTATATAGTTTAAGCAAGGGCTGCAAGGACATCAGTAATGATGTCCATGCAGCCCTTATTAAACGATTATCGGGCCGTGTAATAGGCCCAGTAAGCGAGTGCCGTACTAGCAGATCAGCGCTCGTTTACAGTTGTTATCAGGCCCCTATTGGCCCGTCTAATAGTACCCTAAGTGTATACCGCACTATCTAATATTATCATACTGCTCTGTTTTGTGTTTATATGCTCTATACGCATGCTTTCCATCATTAGACAATGCTTATGTGTATTGCACAGCTGTAAACATATGACACCATCTGACATGTAATATCACATGTACTACGCAGACACATTTAGGACTTGTCTGTATATATTTGGATCCACGTTCTGTCAGTCCTCCTGCGCTCTGGGACACCATAATCCCTCACACACTGGCTGCCACCATAAGGGTATATGCACACGGAGTAATTCTCAAGGAAAACTCTGTGAGGAATCCGCCACTCGCTCTCCTGCGCTTCATTATATGCTCGGGCGGATTCCATCCTCCGCCCAAAGAATTCTTTGGGTGGACAGCGGAATCTGCTGGAGCATACTACTGAGTATATGGAGCCGGCAGAGAGGGAGCAAGCGGTAAAGAGCGACGGATTGCGCAATAATTCCTCAATAATTAATGTGTGCATATACCCTTGCTCTGAGATGCCATGGGTAATATGTGTATAAAAAAGTTAGACTACGTTCACATTACATATAACTCTGTCCGTTCTGTGACCTAGCTGGGTCACAGAACAGCTGGAGTTACTGAAAATCAGTATCGGCGAGATGATGTTTATTTCTGCTGAATTAGAATGCTGGGGCACCCCTGTGCGCCCACCTCCCAATTCACCGCTGCACACAATGAAGCGTGCAGCCAGCGGACATCCTGGGGGGGAAGGGGCAGCGCTGGGGGAAGGGGCATCTATTTAATTGGGGGAAGGGGGGTTTAACTACCTTCTAGGGACAACCTAAGGGGAGAAGGGATCATCTACTTAATTGGGGGTGTGGTTTATTTACTGGGGGGCATCTCAGGGGCGGATTAACTTTACCATAGGCCCCGGGCTGTTCATCAAGCCTGGGCCCCCCACCCCACTGTAACTATGGCAGTTCTAGCCTGGCGTTCATAGTACAGGACAGATAATGTCATGATGTCCTGATTTGTGCAAAATTGCCATAAAAAACAGTGATTTTTTTGCAAATCATGGTGGAAGTGTAGCCAGAAGACAGTACACCACTGAAAGTATAAGTCTTTTTGGGTGGTCATGGGCCCCCCAGGAGATCAGGGCCCCGGGCTGCCGCCCGAAACGCACCTATTATAATCCACTACTGGGGCATCTACATAGTGGGAGTGGGGGTTATCAAGCTGACCATTGGGAACCTGTCTGCCGGAACCCCCACCAAGTTCAGTTCACATGGGAATACCTATTAACATAATTGGTGGGGGGTTAAAGTGCACCTGTCATTGTGCTTCCTTACCTGATTGGCGTGCAGTCGCTCCAGGGTAACTATTGATATGATCACACCGGATGAAGCGATATTGAATCAGAATAGGGCTTGTTAACAAAACCAACCCTTTGTGGTCATATCCATAGTTATTAGAGATGAGCGAACCTCAAGTATGCTGGAGTCCATCTGAACCCAATTGTTTGGCATTTGATTAGCGGGGGCTGCTGAACTTGGATAAAGCTGTAAGGTTGTCTGGAAAACATGGATACAGCCAATGACTATATCCATGATTTCCACATAGCCTTAGGGCTTTATCCAACTTCAGCAGCCACCGCTACTCATGCTTCAGGTTCGCTCACCTCTAATAGTTATACAACCAAAACACATGAGCATTTATTTCTATATTAAAAAGATATTTATAGATCATTTTATTATTATACAATTAAAAAAAGGTAACAATTTAAAGATGTTAAACCTGTGCTCATAAAAGATGACTCTGTATACGGACCACCACCGCAACCAGGCGCATGGAATTAGTAAACAACTATTGATTGCACAATACCATTGATTATGTAAATATAACCAAAGGTTAAGGTTCCGGCCCCACAATCCTATGTAGCCATAAGTTTCCAATTTTAAAGGTATGAGACGTGCAATAGTATATGAATAAAGATCTTACCCATACTATGCTGGTGGTGTGTACCCCAACACGGATTTCGCAATAGATACTTGGTGTTTAATTCATATCCATAGTTACCTGAGCTCCCAGCCATGGGAGTGACTGCGTGCAAATAAGGTGAGACAACCTAATGACAGGTATGTTTGCAGCTCTCTTACATACATGGGTCATGGGGGACACAATACTTTGCCAATACTTTGCTTTGCCCAGGGTGCTGCCAACCCACACTACACAACTGCGTTGCTTCCCACTGACTGATTGGTGAGTGCTAGGCCTTTATTTCTACATTGTGGACTATTAGATTTATTTTATTTCTACATTGTGAACTATTGGATTTCCATTTCGGTAGGAAGCACTCAACACTTAGCCATATGTCCACATAATTAGGACGTCACTTTGTCCATCAAAGAGTCCAATATGTACACATTATGTGTGGTTAGCTGTGGTTACTCACCACTTGCTTTCTACTTGTTACTTGTAATTGTTAAATGTAATTCAGCTCCTCCTTAGAAGAACTAATACTCAAGTAAAATTGAATACAAAAGTTTCTTTATTCTTTGGAGTATAGGCAATACAGAGCGTTTACAGCTGATGTGCAATTCACATTCTCAGGACGCCCAGACATGCGCATAATGAAGGAGGAGCTATTGACCGAAACGTCTGTGGGAGCTTTGGTGTGTCTGGGCGTCCTGAGAATGTGAATTGCACATCAGCTGTGAGCGCAAACAAGGCTACTGGGTGTTTCCATTCATTGACAGCAAACAAGGCTACTGGGTGTTTCCATTCATGGACAGCAAACAAGGTTACTGGGTGTTTCCATTCAATAACAGCAAACAAGGTCGCTGGGTGTTTCCACTTAGTGACAGCAAACAAGGCTACTGGGTGTTTGCATTCATTGACAGAAAACAAAGCTACTGGGTGTTTTCAATCAGTGACAGCAAACAAGGTCGCTGGGTGTTTCCACTTAGTGACAGCAAACAAGGTTACTGGGTGTTTCCATTAATTGACAGCAAACAAGAGTACTGTCTGTTTCCATTCATTGACAGCAAACAAGGTTACTGGCTGTTTCCATTCATTGACAGCAAACAAGGTTACTGGGTGTTTCCATTCAGCGACAGCAAACAAGGCTACTGGGTGTTTCCATTCATTGACAGCAAACAAGGTTACGAGGTGTTTCCATTCAGTGACAGCAAGCAAAGTTACTATGTGTTTCCATTCAGTGACAGCAAACAAGAGTACTGGGTGTTTCTATTAATTGACAACAAACAATGTTACTCAGTGTTTCCATTCAGTGACCGCAAACAAGGTTACTGGGTGTTTCCACTCAGTGACAGCAAACAAGGCTACTGGGTGTTTCCATTCATTGACAGCAAACAAGAGTACTGGGTGTTTTCATTCATTGACCGCAAACAAGGCTACTGGGTGTTTCCATTCATTGACAGCAAACAAGGTTACTGGGTAGCAAATCTACAAAGGGTAGTGCAAGCACTCTGCTCACCAAGTGCTTTGTGCTGCTGATACGTGCTAGACTGCTCGATCTAAAAAAAGAGAGTAGTACGTGTGTTCATCCAGTGCTACGTGCTGCTTCGTCATACATAATTACACCGGGTGGTACAAGCAGGCTGCTGTACTACTATAAGGCACTCTGCTTACCAAGTGCTACATGCTACATAATACAGCTGTCCAGCTGTACCTATAAAATATTCATACACCCTTTAACCCCCAGATGACCCTGGACGTACCGGTACGTCCTGAGCTATGAAGCGCGCTTCGGAGCAGAGTGCGCTTCATAGCAGGTGGGGGCCGGCTGCAATCAGCAGCCGGGACCTCACCGGTGATGACACGCTGCAGTGATCG
Source organism: Dendropsophus ebraccatus (assembly GCF_027789765.1). NCBI lineage: Eukaryota > Metazoa > Chordata > Amphibia > Anura > Hylidae > Dendropsophus > Dendropsophus ebraccatus. Next base: position 217,137,333 of record NC_091454.1, on the reverse strand, counting down.
CGGCGCGGCGTTTAAGTGTAAGTGACAGGGGGAGTCCCCTGTCACTTACCGATCGGGACCCCCGCAGTCTGACTGCGGGGGTCCCAATCATTAAAACGGACCGCTGGAGGTCTCTCACCTGCCTCCGCGCGGTCCGATCGGCGATCTGTTCACTAGCCTGCACAGGCAGGCTCAATGAGCAGATCGCCTATCACACTGATCACTGCTATGCCTATGGCATAGCAGTGATCAGTGTAAAAAGTTATGTATGTACAAGTTCCACAAAGGGACTTCAAATGTGTAAAAGAAAAAAAGTTAAAATCACTAACACACTACCCCAAAGCCCCTCCCCCAATAAAAGTCTAAATCACCCCCCTTTCCCATTATATAAATAAAACATAAAAAAAACCGTAATAAATAAACATATAATATACCGTAGCGTGCGTAATTGTCCAATCTATTAAAATCTAACAAGCGTCACTGCGAACGGTAAACGGCGTACACAAAAAGAGGGAAAAAAGTGCACGGATTACCGATATTGTTACATTATATATTAAAAATTTTTTATAAAAAGTGATCAAAACGTCCGATCTTCACAAATATGGTATTAATAAAAACTAGAGATTATGGAAGAAAAAATGACACCACATACAGCCCCATAGGTGAAAAAATAAAACCGTTATAAGCGTCACAATAGGCCCATTTTATTAATAATTAATTGCCAAAAAAAGGATTTCATTAAAAAAATATATATATAACATTAGAGAATCTGTGTAACCTGCATATGGTTGTGTTCAGACTGACCTATAGAGTAATGGTATCATGTCGCTTTTACCATATAGTGCATTACGTAGACACAGGAACCCCCCAAACGTTACCATATTGCATTCTTTCTTACGATTTCACCTATTTCTTTCTTCATAAATAATATATTTGGGATTCCATCATACATGTTATGGTAAAATGAAAGACGCCATTACACACTACAACTATTCCTGTAAAAAACAAGCCCCCACATGGTCTGTAGATAGAAAACTGAGAGTGCTGGAGCTCTTAGAAGGGGAGGAGGGAAAAACGGAAGCACTAAGATCAAAATTTGTGCAGTCCACTGGGTCATTTTGGGCCTGGTCCTCAAAGGGTTAATAACCAGGTAATTCACCTGTATAACATCAACTTGTGACTTTATTACCAGCGATTTTGGGGTGTCAGATGCTTCCCCTGCTGTCCCAGTTGCATTTCAGTGGTGTTGGCATCATTTCCTGAGGTGTACTTGTGGACTTGGTGACTTCCAAGTGGTTGAATAAATGTTTTTCAATAATCGAATGCTTGTGCCCATAGACTTTAATGGGATCGAATATTCGATCAAATATTCGAATATCAGGAGATATGCGTACGAATATTGAATATTCCAGATTCGTTACGAAACTTTGTCGGTGACGAACCGAACTTTTTGTGAAGTTCGTAACGAATCTGGTTTGTTACGGTTCGGTTCGCTCATCCCTAATAAACATACAAGTAACAAGTAGAAAGCAAGTGGTGAGTAACCACAGCTAACCACACATAATGTGTATATATCGGTAGGAAGCACCACCACAAAGTGACACTGGGCAACTCTTATAACGGGACAGCGATATAATAGTCTGCAGGAGAGGTAGTGATGATCAAATGGACTTCAAATCACAAAATGTCTCCTGAATAAAGACACTTACTTTAATTCCACAATTTCTACATCTATGTATCCTTCCAAATCTGCGTAGATCGTATTCATCTGTACAGATAAAGAACAAAGGTTATAGGTTATAGCTTGGGCTGGATAAGGGTTCAAATATATCTCAGACTTAGTATTTCTGCTTCTTACCGTTGATTTAAATTCGTTCTCAAATGCTTTATATTCCTCTGATTGATTATTCTTCAGATTCTCATCAAACTCCCTATTATCGATCTTTATCTCCACCTTCACACTTGTGCTCACCGCCCTTTCTACGGGAGAGAATAAGAGATAGGAGAGAAGGAGGTGACTTTGTATCAGGTGACAAGCCTTTCAGAAGTCATAGAAACCCTCTAAATCTTTACTTCAATTCACTTTACACCATCTCAACGAACATTAATATTTTTCCAAGAGAAAATAGAGTTCTTCCTATTGATCATGAATTAATAACTTAAATTAATTTCCATTGTGATCTGTTCATAACATTTTGCCTGAAAGTGTCCCAAATTCCCAGAGACTTCCCATATGACGCGCTGAGGTCTAGGCTGAAAATCCTTAAAGGAATACTCCAGCGAAAATCTTTTTCTTTAAAATCAACTAGTTTCAGAAAGTTATACAAATTTGTAATTCACTTCTATTTAAAAATCTCATGTTTTCTAGTACTTATCAGCTGATGTATGTTCTGCAGGAAGTGGGGTATTCTTTCTAGTCTGACACAGTGCTCTCTGCTGCCACCTCTGTCCATGTCAGGAACCCATAGAAACCTCTCCAGCTCTGGACAGTTCCTGACATGGACAGAGGTGGCAGCAGAGAGCACTGTGTAGAGTAGAGAGAATACACCACTTTCTGCAGGACATACAGCAGCTGATAAGTACTGGAAGACTTCAGATTTTAAAATAGAAGTAATTTACCAACCTATATAGCTTTCTGAAACCAGTTGTTTTGAAAGAAAAAGAAGAGAAACCCCTTTAAAAGAGTTTTCTGCACCCTTTAAAAAAAAAGCAGGGTAGCAGGAATGGACAGGACAAAGAACTCACCTGACTGTCTGGTGGGAGAAGTATTTGGTGACATCACTATATACTGTGCACAGGCTCCCATAGCCAATCACTGGCCTCCCCCCCCCCCAGCCAAATGCCCTGTGCCACTATGTCCTCTGTGGATGGACAGATATAACCAATATAACAATCACAAGAGGGATCGGTTAGGCCCGGTTTTACCCACTGAATATAAAAAATATTAAACATGCTCAATAATTATGACCTGTTTTTAAAATAAATAAAATGTTTCATAAATAAATACATTTCACCTGTTCACATATTTGTTTTATTTTCACTCCAAATCTCTGCAATATTTGAATATTATTTTGCAGTGTGTAAGCATAGCCTGACACTCATGTGTAGTCAGGTAAATCATGGATATCCTGGAGCCAGAATAATATTTACTCACCAGGTTCAACTCTATCTATGACAGTCTCGCAACGTGGCCCAAAGTATATATCCGGACAGATACACTTAATTCCATCGTATGTCCCTCCATTTTGGCATAGGACTGGGAAAGGAAAAGAGGAGAATTAAATGAATAGAATCCCATCATTATCAGAGCTAATACCTGACCACGCTCCCCTGTGCTTCTCCCTGCTCCTTGGTATCTATCTGGCTTCTCTCTGGTCCCGCAGCCCCCGAGAGAGCTACAGAGCCGGCCTCTAAAGTGACAGGCTGCTCAGCCAATCACTGGCCACGGCTGAGCTGCCTGTCACTTCAGAGACCGGGGAGCGTGGTCAGATATGTATGAACTTAAATTTTTTTCTTTACACATTCATCAGCCATTGGCCACTCATCATTATTACATGTAGCGATACGCAGTCGTCAACCAATGGTTTTAGGTCAGGAGTAAAAGACACAATCAGCTGATGATCGTTGTATTTACTACATAGAGCAATAATTCCCTGAATTGGCCTGATTCGGCACCACGCCTACATTTCTCCCCCAATAGACATGAAATGTTGCCGAGATTATGGGAAATATCATGTGGCTATAGGGGAGAAATAGGGGCATAGTAGATATTGTACCTGATATGGGCCTGGTCATCCAAACATTTGTGTGGCCTAATATTCTTCACTGTGGGACATTGGGGCACTCTGCACTTCATCATCACTTCATCTATGTGGTTCATGTCCCTGTTGTTGTCTTACATAATTTTTGTATCCATGAGTGCCCATTGGCATCTGTGGATATTCTATGTAGCAATGCTCGCACCATCATACTGAACTCTATTTGTATGTTTTTAACATTGCGTGTAAAGATTATTGGAATAAAGTCTTAGGCCCCCTTCACACGTCCGGAAAATCTGTCCGGATTTCCTATCAGGAAATCCGGACGGATTTCCGGACTCATAGGCTAACATTGGACACGGACACCCTTCCGGATTTTTCCGGAAGGGTGTCCGTTCCGGAAAATAGGACCGGATTTTTTAGATCCTGTCCTATTTTCGTCCGGAAATCCGGCACGGACGCCCCCATAGAAGTCTATGGGAGCGCCGGAATCACGGGCATTTTCCTGATGTATATCAGGAAAGTGCCCGTGATTCCGGAATGGTAGAGAGCCAGGACCTCACCACGGGGCCGACCGCCCGCCCGCCCGCTCGCCCGCTCTGCTCCGCTCGCCCGCCCGCCCGCCCGCTCCACTCGCCCGCCCGCTCCGCTCACCCGCCCTGCTCCGCTCGCCCGCCCGCTTGCTCGCTCCGCTCGCCCGCCCGCTCCACTCGCCCACCCGCCCGCTCCGCTCGCCCGCCCGCTCCGCTCCACCCCCCCCCTCCCGGAAACTCACCACCGGCCCGCCGCATGCTCCGGACCTCCGACCGCTGCCGCCGCCCGGATCTCTGCACTGCACTCTGCCCGGACCTCAACCTCGCTGCCCGGACAGAGCAGGATCCAGGACAGGTGAGATTACCCTTTTGAGAATTACTACTCCCACCATGCTTTAATGGAGTTGCCAGGCCATGATGGGAGTTGTAGTTCTGCAGCCTGTGGCCATCCAGGTTGCAGAAGTACAACTCCCATCATGGCTCTCCTGACAGGCCATGATGGGAGTTGTAGTTCTGCAGCCTGTGGCCATCCAGGTTGCAGAAGTACAACTCCCATCATGGCTCTGCTGGCAGGCCATGATGGGAGTTGTAGTTCTGCAGCCTGTGGCCATCCAGGTTGCAGAAGTACAACTCCCATCATGGCTCTGCTGGCAGGCCATGATGGGAGTTGTAGTTCTGCAGCCTGTGGCCATCCAGGTTGCAGAAGTACAACTCCCATCATGGCTCTGCTGGCAGGCCATGATGGGAGTTGTAGTTCTGCAGACTGTGGCCATCCAGGTTGCAAAAGTACAACTCCCATCATGGCTCTGCTGGCAGGCCATGATTGGAGTTGTAGTTCTGCAGACTGTGGCCATCCAGGTTGCAGAAGTACAACTCCCATCATGGCTCTGCTGGCAGGCCATGATGGGAGTTGTAGTTCTGCAGACTGTGGCCATCCAGGTACACTAGGGGCTGTGTGGGTACCTGTGATTTATGTTGGCATACTAGACCATATTATCTCATCAGGAAATCCTGAAGGTTTTTCCTGATGATTTCCTGATGGTAAAAACGGATTACTGTCAGGAAATCCTGATACTTTCCTGATGACATTTGAGGCCTCCTGATCAGGATTTCTTGACAGTAAAAACTGACACGGACGTGTGAATGGGGCCTTAGGCCGGGTTTACATTTGTCCGGCGGTGTTTCCCTCCGGCGCATGAGAAAAGCGCCGAAGGGAAACGCATTATTGAACTGATCCCATTGTTTTCAATGGGATTGTTCAATACATGCGGCGTGTAAATAGTGACGCCGCACCGCCGGACCAACCGCACGGGAGAACGCAGCATGCGTGAATGGAGCGTCGGATGCCTCGCCGGGCAGGACGCATGCCGTTCGGCTCTGGCATCCGGCGATCCAGCCCAATGTAAAAAAATAAACATATATCTCCCCCTGTGTGCTCTCCCCCACCCCTATAGCCCCCCTGTTGCTCCCCCAGTAGTATATAGCCCCCCTGTTGCTCTTCCAGTAGTATATAGCCCTCCTGTTGCCCCCAGTAGTATTTAGCTTCCCTGTGCGCTCTCCCCCACTGGTATATAGCTCCCCATGTGCGCTCTCCCCCACTAGTATATAAGCCCCCCCTGTGCGCTCTCCCCCAGTAGTATATAGCCCCCCTGTGCACTCTCCCCCTCCCATATAGCCCCCATGTGCGCTCTCCCCTTGTAGTATATAGCCCCCTGTGAGCTCCCCCAATTAGTATATAGCCCCCCTGTGTGCTCCCCCGCAAATCCCATTGAAAATGACAGGAAAACATACTGGGGAAAAAAATGACAACTGATGAGAGCAACTTGTGACAACTGATGGTAACTGATGGAAACTGATGGAAACTGATGGTTTTTAATGAAAAGAAGGATAGAAAAACTGCATTTTTGGCATCAGTTGTGACATCACTTGTGGTCAGTTTTCAGACAAAAAACGCAACTGATGCAAATGTATATATGTAAGCCCAGCCTTATTTTTTGCATTATATGCGGCGTACAAATGTCTAGCTCTTTTTTTTTTTTTTTTTTTTTTATGGGGGGGGGGGGGGAGGGGAGTTTCTATAGGTTTTACATGGAAAAGATGAAGAATAGCCCCATGAAATAATAAACTTTAGCTAAAGAAAGCATCAACAGGTTGAGAGAATCGATTGCATGCCCATTACTCTCCTGGATGGTCTACTCTCTGCAGATCACTGATGTGCTAAGTGCTAACACATTGGTTACATTAGGGGAACAATATCAAGGGCGAAGAAGAAACCAAGAAAGCAGGTGACTCATAAAGGGAACATCAACTAAAACAGGAATATACAAGGGCAAAAGAAGAACAATAACTAAAGATCAAGCCTGTGACAAACCAAGAAAATGTGCATGTTTTGCTCTTATAACTTTAGAACTTTGAACCACAGAAAAACAATAAGAAGTACTTACTTATTGGTGGTGTTGTAGTTGTAGCAGTTGTAGTAGTTGGTGTAGTTGTAGTAGTAGTTGGTGTAGTTGTAGTAGTTGGTGTAGTTGTAGTAGTAGTTGGTGTAGTTGTAGTAGTTTTTCTAGTAGTTGGTTCAGTTGTGCTAGTAGTTGGTGTAGTTATAGGTGTGGCTGTAGTTGATGTAGTAGTAGTTGGTGTAGTTATAGGTGTGGTTGTAGTTGGAGTAATAGTTGGTGTAGTTATAGATGTGGTTGTAATTGGAGTAGTAGTTGGTGTAGTTATAGATGTGGTTGTAGTTGGAGTAGTAGTAGTTGGTGTAGTTATAGGTGTGGTTGTAGTTGGTGTAGTAGTAGTAGTTGGTGTAGTTATAGATGTGGTTGTAGTTGGAGTAGTAGTAGTTGGTGTAGTTATAGGTGTGATAGCAGTTGGTGTAGTTGGAGTAGAAGTAGATGAAACTTTGCTGGTAATATCTGCACTTGTAAGTGAAGTAGTTTTTATTGTAGGCGTTGGTGGTACAGAACTACTCGTAGACACTGTTTCTTTCTTTGTAGTATGGGCTGAAAGAGATGATGCAGAAGTTATTGTAGAAGGCGTGGTCTCCCTTGAAGTTTTTGTCACAGTTTCTGTAGGTAATGTAGCTGTTGTGGCAGATGTTTCTGTTTTTTTGGTGGTTGTGATCTGAGACATTTCGGATGTTTTTGAAATTGTACCAGGAGCAGTTTCTGATTTTGTTGAACTGGTTTCTGAAGATGGTTTTGTGGATAACAGTGTGGTTTTTGCACTTGTTGTGTAAATGGAAGACAATACTTCTGTAGTCAGTCTAACCGTTGTTGAAGCTGTCGCTGATGTCAATGACGTTTGCTTAGTTGTTACATTAGTCACAGGAGTTGTTTTTGAGCGTTCTGAGGTAACCATAGATGTTTGTATGGTTGTTACTCCAGTAGATGGTAAGGTTACAGCTGTTGTCTCTGTAGGTGTTGTCTTCGATGTAGCAACAGTAACAGTAGATGGCCCCAGTGTTGCTAATGTTGTTTTATCAGTCACAAGGGCTGTTTGTTGTGATGTTTGTTTTGTTGTTATATCAGTCAGTAGAGATGTTAGTGATTGATATTTTGTGGTGGTAGCTATTGGTGTTTCACCTCTTGTTGATATAGTTGAAGCTAAAGGAGGTGTAGTCACCATTGTAGAAACAGTTAGTAATGATGTTGTTTTTGCAGTTTGTACATCTGATGTTGGCTCTATTTTTGTTGTCATCTCGGAAGTAGTTTTAGGTAGTTTAGTGGTATACGAAGACATTTGTGTCATTGTAGACATTGTAACGGGCAATATTTCTGGAGTTGTCTCACTGGTTTTTGGAACAAGTGATGTTGTTTTGGTAGTTATAGCTGTTGTTTCCAGACTTGTTGCCAAAGTTACCGGGAAAGTTTTTCCAGTTGTTATGTCAGTTGTGAGAGCTGTTTGGCCATGTGTTTGAGTTACAAGAGTGGATTCGGATTTTGTTGTAGAAGGTGCTGGAGTGGTTACTTCTGTTGTAGATGGTGATGAATCAGATACACCCAATGATGTTCTTGTTAGCGATGTTGTCCCTAAAGAAGTTTGCAAAGTTGTTAATCTAGTAGAACTCAATAGTTCTCCAGATGTCACACTGGTCGCTGTTACCCTTGTTGTTTCGTCAGCTATAGCTGTCGATACTAAAGATGGCGGAAACGTTTGTTTCGTCGTTACTTCAGGCACAGGAGTAGTATCATCCGCAGCTGTAGGAGACAGTACCGTAGAGTCGCGCTTTGTGGTAGAATCCACCTCTGGAGTTTCTTTACTTGTAGCTACAGTTATTGGCAAAGTACTTGTCGATACCCCTGCAGTTGTACGAGCTGTTGTATACTCTGTGGTGTGTACTGTAGGGGTTGAGCTATGTTTTATGGTAGAAGCAACTTCTGATGTTCCATCTGTTACAGCAGCTGTTAGAGGAGTCGTAGATGTATGAGGGGATGTTGTGACTTCTGTTGTTCTTATATCGGTTACGGCAGCTGAAGTAATTTGCGTTGCTGTTTCTGGTTGTCTGGTAGTTAAGGATACTTGTGTGGTTGTTGCCTCTGTAGCTGTCCTGCTTGGTTGTGGAGTTGTGTTAGTGGTTGTTTCTGGAGTCGTTGTTAGCGTTTCTCCAGCTGTTATATCGGTCACTAGATCTGTTTTTGCAAGTGTTGTCTGAGTTAGGGTTGAGCTATGTTTTGCTGTAGAAGCCACTTCCGTAGTCTCTTCTCTTGTGACAACGGTGATGGCCGATGTTTTGACTGATGCCGTTTCTTCTGTTTTTCTATCAGTTACAGAAGTCAGCTGTGCTGTTGTTGAAGGGATTTCTGAAGATTTGTCTGATTGTATTGTGGTATGTACAGGTACAGTTGTTGCCTCAATGGAGGGCAATGCTGTAGCTGTCTCACTCGTTTCTGGGGTTGTAGTTAATGTTTTTCCACTTGTCACATCAGTCGCGAGAGCTGTTTCCGCAAGTGTTGTCTGAATTACTTGTGTTGAGCTTTGCTTTGATGTAGAACCTACCCTAGATGTTTCCTGACCGGTTGTTAAAACTGTAGTCGCTGTGCTCAGCGATGTTGCTTCTGTTGTTGCTGATGGTTGTATTTCTGAGGTTACAGGTAGTGTGTGCTCAGTTGTTACGTCAGTCACAAGAGAAGTTTTTTGAGTAAATATAGTTGAGTAATGTTTTGGTGTAGAGGCTACCTCTGATGTTTCTTCCCTTGTAGTACCAGTTGTAGGTGATGTTCCCTCAGGTACTGATGTGTCTTCCCTTGTAGTACCAGTTGTAGGTGATGTTCCCTCAGGTACTGATGTGTCTTCCCTTGTAGTACCAGTTGTAGTTGATGTTCCCTCAGGTACTGATGTTTCTTCCCTTGTAGTACCAGTTGTAGGTGATGTTCCCTCAGGTACTGATGTTTCTTGCCTTGTAGTACCAGTTGTATGTGATGTTCCCTCAGGTACTGATGTTTCTTCCCTTGTAGTACCAGTTGTAGGTGATGTTCCCTCAGGTACTGATGTTTCTTCCCTTGTAGTACCAGTTGTAGGTGATGTTTCCTCAGGTACTGATGTTTCTTCCCTTGTAGTACCAGTTGTAGGTGATGTTCCCTCAGGTACTGATGTTTCTTCCCTTGTAGTACCAGTTGTAGGTGATGTTCCCTCAGGTACTGATGTTTCTTCCCTTGTAGTACCAGTTGTAGGTGATGTTCCCTCAGGTACTGATGTTTCTTCCCTTGTAGTACCGGTTGTAGGTGATGTTCCCTCAGGTACTGATGTTTCTTCACTTGTAGTACCGGTTGTAGGTGATGTTCCCTCAGGTACTGATGTTTCTTCCCTTGTAGTACCGGTTGTAGGTGATGTTCCCGTAGGTACTGATGTTTCTTCCCTTGTAGTACCGGTTGTAGGTGATGTTCCCTCAGGTACTGATGTTTCTTCCCTTGTAGTACCAGTTGTAGGTGATGTTCCCTCAGGTACTGATGTTTCTTCCCTTGTAGTACCAGTTGTAGGTGATGTTCCCTCAGGTACTGATGTTTCTTCCCTTGTAGTACCAGTTGTAGGTGATGTTCCCTCAGGTACTGATGTTTCTTCCCTTGTAGTACCAGTTGTAGGTGATGTTCCCTCAGGTACTGATGTTTCTTGCCTTGTAGTACCAGTTGTAGGTGATGTTCCCTCAGGTACTGATGTTTCTTCCCTTGTAGTACCAGTTGTATGTGATGTTCCCTCAGGTACTGATGTTTCTTCCCTTGTAGTACCAGTTGTAGGTGATGTTCCCTCAGGTACTGATGTTTCTTCCCTTGTAGTACCAGTTGTAGGTGATGTTCCCTCAGGTACTGATGTTTCTTCCCATGTAGTACCAGTTGTAGGTGATGTTCCCTCAGGTACTGATGTTTCTTCCCTTGTAGTACCAGTTGTAGGTGATGTTCCCTCAGGTACTGATGTTTCTTCCCTTGTAGTACCAGTTGTAGGTGATGTTTCCTCAGGTACTGATGTTTCTTCCCTTGTAGTACCAGTTGTAGGTGATGTTTCCTCAGGTACTGATGTTTCTTCCCTTGTAGTACCAGTTGTAGGTGATGTTCCCTCAGGTACTGATGTTTCTTCCCTTGTAGTACCAGTTGTAGGTGATGTTCCCTCAGGTACTGATGTTTCTTCCCTTGTAGTACCAGTTGTAGGTGATGTTCCCTCAGGTACTGATGTTTCTTCCCTTGTAGTACCAGTTGTAGGTGATGTTTCCTCAGGTACTGATGTGTCTTCCCTTGTAGTACCAGTTGTAGGTGATGTTTCCTCAGGTACTGATGTTTCTTCCCTTGTATTACCAGTTGTAGGTGATGTTTCCTCAGGTACTGATGTTTCTTCCCTTGTAGTACCAGTTGTAGGTGATGTTCCCTCAGGTACTGATGTTGGTTCTTCTGTTTGAGCATCAGAAGTTGGTTGTATTCCTGTTATTGGATCTTTTGAAGTTTTGTCGAGTTGTGTTGTAGTAAGTAAAGGAGATGTTGACAAAGTTATTGCCTCCGAGAGGGTAAAAGAACCTGTAGTTGTCTCACTTGTTTCTGGATTTCTCTGTGTAGTTTCCTCATACATGGTTGTTTTCGGAGTTGTTACCAGTGATGTTTGCTCAGTGGTTATTTCACTCACGAGATCTGTTTCTGCAAGTGTGACTCTAGTTACTAGGGTGGACTCTTGTCTTGTTGTAGAAGATTCTTCTGAGGTTTCGGCTCTTGTGGTTATAGCCATGGATGGTGAGTCCACTGATGTTTCTTTTGTTTCTGCATCAGTTGTTGGTTCTTTTCCTGTTATAGGAATTTCTGAAGATTCTTCCAGTTGTTTTGTGGTCAGTAGAGACAGTGATGGTGTTTCGGTAGAGAACAATGTTTCTGTAGTTTTTTTACTTTCTTCTGGAGTTGAAATTATAGTTGTTTTGTCAATTATAGTTGTTCCAGATGTTGTATCAGTAGATGGTAGAGTTTCAGCTGGAAATGTAATGGAATGTGTTGCTATAGTACTGGAGAGAGTCAAAGATGTTGGTTCTGATGATGGAGTGAAAGGTTCTGTAGATTCAGATTGTGTAGAAGAGGTTTCTGCTGTTGTGAATCTTGTTGCTGTCTCTTCTGTTGTTATATAAGATTCTGTAGATGTCTCTGTTGTGAGTCTTATTGTTGGTGATGTCTTCTCTGTTATGTCAGATACAGGATATGTTTCAGCGGTTGTGAGTGTTGTTGTTGGTGATGTCTCTTCTGTTGTTATATCAGGTTCTGGAGATGTCTCTGTTGTGAGTGTTGTTGTTAATGTCTCTTGAGTTGTTATATCAGTTTCTGGAGATGTCTCTGTTGAGAGTGTTGATGCTGGAGATGTCTCTTCTGTTGTTATAATAGATTCTGCAGATGTCTCTGTTGTGAGTGCTGTTGTTGTTTTTGGTGATGTCTGCTGTGTTGTAATTACAGATTGTGAAGATGTCTCTGTTGTGACTGTTGTTGAAGATGTCTCTTCCGTTGTTATATCAGATTCTGGAGATGTCTCTGTTGTGGGTGTTGTTGTTGGCGATGTCTCTTTTGTTGTTATTTCAGGTTCTGGAGATGTCTCTGGTGTGAGTGTTGTTGTTGGCGATGTCTCTTCTGTTGTTATATCAGATGGTGGAGATGTCTCTGTTGTTGTTGTTGGTGGTGTCTCTTTTGTTGTTATAACAGATTCCGGAGATGTCTCTGATGTGACTGTTGTTGGTGATGTCTCTTCTGTTGGTTTATCAGATTCTGGAGATGTCTCTGGTCTGACTGTTGTTGGTGATGTCTCTTCTGTTGTTATATCAGATTCTGGAGATGTCTCTGGTGTGACTGTTGTTGGGGATGTCTCTTCTGTTGTATTAGATTCTGGAGATGTCTCTAGTGTGAGACTTGTCGGTGATGTCTCTTCTGTTGTAACATCAGATATTGGAGATGTCTCTGTTGTGAGTCTTGTTGTCGCTGATGTCTCTTCTGTTGTTATATAGGAATCTGAAGATGTCTCTGTTGTGACTGTTGTTGGTGATGTCTCTTCTGTTGTTATAATAGATTCTGCAGATGTCTCTGTTGTGAGTGCTGTTGTTGTTTTTGGTGATGTCTGCTGTGTTGTAATTACAGATTGTGAAGATGTCTCTGTTGTGAGAGTAATTGTTGGAGATGTCTCTTCCGTTGTTATATCAGATTCTGGAGATGTCTCTGTTGTGGGTGTTGTTGTTGGCGATGTCTCTTTTGTTGTTATTTCAGGTTCTGGAGATGTCTCTGGTGTGAGTGTTGTTGTTGGTGATGTCTCTTCTGTTGTTATATAAGATGGTGGAGATGTCTCTGTTGTTGTTGGTGGTGTCTCTTTTGTTGTTATAACAGATTCCAGAGATGTCTCTGATATGACTGTTGTTGGTGATGTCTCTTCTGTTGGTTTATCAGATTCTGGAGATGTCTCTGGTCTGACTGTTGTTGGTAATGTCTCTTCTGTTGTTATAACAGATTCTGGAGATGTCTCTGTTGTGAGTGCTGTTGGTGATGTCTCTTCTGTTGTTATATCAGATTCTGGAGATGTCTCTACTGTTGGTATTTCAGATTCCAGAGATGTATCTGCTGTTGTGACTGCTGTTGGTGATGTCTCTTTTGTTGTTAATTCAGATTCTGGAGATGTCTCTGTTGTGAGTTTTAATGTTGCTGATGTCTCTTCTGTTGATACATAAGATACTGGAGATGTCACTTTTGTTAGTGTTGTTGTTGGTAGTAATGTTGTTGTTTGTGGTGATGTCTCCTTTGTTGGTATATCAGATTCTGAAGATGTCTCGGTTGTGAGTGTTGCTGTTGGTGATGTCTCTTCTGTTGTTAGATCAGAGTCTGGAGATGTCTCTGGTGTGAGTGCTGTTGTTGATGATGTCTCTTTTGTTATTATATCAGATTCTGGAGATGTCTTTGTTGTGAGTGTTGTTGGTGATGTCTCTTCTGTTGTTATATCAGATTCGGGAGATGTCTCTGGTGTGACTGTTGTTGGTGATGTCTCTTCTGTTCTATCAGATTCTGGAGATGTCTCTGGTGTGACTGTTGTTGGGGATGTCTCTTCTGTTGTATTAGATTCTGGAGATGTCTCTAGTGTGAGACTTGTCGGTGATGTCTCTTCTGTTGTAACATCAGATTTTGGAGATGTCTCTGTTGTGAGTCTTGTTGTCGCTGATGTCTCTTCTGTTGTTATATAGGAATCTGGAGATGTCTCTGTTGTGACTGTTGTTGGTGATGTCTCTTCTGTTGTTATAATAGATTCTGCAGATGTCTCTGGTGTGACTGTTGTTGTTGTTGGTGATGTCTCTTCTGTTGTTATATCAGATTCTTGAGATGTCTCTGTTGTGAGTGTTGTTGGTGATGTCTCTTCTGTTGTTATATCAGGTTCTGGAGATGTCTCTGATGTGACTGTTGTTGGTGATGTCTCTTCTGTTGTTATATCAGATTCTGGAGATGTCTTTGTTGTGGCTGTTGTTGGTGATGTCTCTTCTGTTATATCAGATTCTTGAGATGTCTCTGATGTGACTGTAGTTGGTGATGTCTCTTCTGTTGTTATATCAGATTCTGGAGATGTCTCTGGTGTGACTGTTGTTGGTGATGTCTCTTCTGTTGTTATATCAGATTCTGGAGATGTCTCTAATGTGACTGTTGTTGGTGATGTCTGCTGTGTTGTAATTACAGATTGTGAAGATGTCTCTGGTGTGACTGTTGTTGGTGATGTCTCTTCTGTTGTTATATCAGATTCTGGAGATGTCTCTGATGTGACTGTTGTTGGTGATGTTTCTTCTGTTGTTATATCAGATTCTGGAGATGTCTCTGGAGTGAGTGTTGTTGGTGATGTCTCTTCCGTTGTTACATCAGATTCTGTAGATGTCTCTGGGGTGACTGTTGTTGGTGATGTCTCTTCTGTTATTATATCAGGTTCTGGAGATGTCTCTGGTGTGAGTGTTGTTGTTGGTGATGTCTCTTCTGTTGTTATATCAGATTCTGGAGATGTCTCTGATGTGACTGTTGTTGGTGATGTCTCTTCTGTTGTTATATCAGGTTCTGGAGATGTCTCTGATGTGACTGTTGTTGGTGATGTCTCTTCTGTTGTTATATCAGATTCTGGAGATGTCTTTGTTGTGGCTGTTGTTGGTGATGTCTCTTCTGTTGTTATATCAGATTCCGGAGATGTCTCTTTTGTGACTGCTGTTGGTGATGTCTCTTTTGTTGTTATATCAGATTCTGAAGATGTCTCTGCTGTAACTGTTGATGTCTCTTCTGTTGTTATATCAGATTCCGGAGATGTCACTGGTGTCAGTGTTGTTGTTGGTGATGTCTCTTCTGTTGTTACATCAGATTCCGGAGATGTCTCTGTTGTGACTGTTGTTGGTGATGTCTCTTCTGTTGTTACATCAGATTCCGGAGATGTCTCTGTTGTGACTGTTGTTGGTGATGTCTCTTCTGTTGTTATATCATATTCTGGAGATGTCTCTGGTGTGAGTGTTGTTGTTGGTGATGTCTCTTCTGTTATTATATCAGGTTCTGGAGATGTCTCTGGTGTGAGTGTTGTTGTTGGTGATGTCTCTTCTGTTGTTATATCAGGTTCTGGAGATGTCTCTGATGTGACTGTTGTTGGTGATGTCTCTTCTGTTGTTATATCAGATTCTGGAGATGTCTTTGTTGTGGCTGTTGTTGGTGATGTCTCTTCTGTTGTTATATCAGATTCCGGAGATGTCTCTTTTGTGACTGCTGTTGGTGATGTCTCTTTTGTTGTTATATCAGATTCTGAAGATGTCTCTGCTGTAACTGTTGATGTCTCTTCTGTTGTTATATCAGATTCCGGAGATGTCACTGGTGTCAGTGTTGTTGTTGGTGATGTCTCTTCTGTTGTTACATCAGATTCCGGAGATGTCTCTGTTGTGACTGTTGTTGGTGATGTCTCTTCTGTTGTTACATCAGATTCCGGAGATGTCTCTGTTGTGACTGTTGTTGGTGATGTCTCTTCTGTTGTTATATCATATTCTGGAGATGTCTCTGGTGTGAGTGTTGTTGTTGGTGATGTCTCTTCTGTTATTATATCAGGTTCTGGAGATGTCTCTGGTGTGAGTGTTGTTGTTGGTGATGTCTCTTCTGTTGTTATATCAGATTCTGGAGATGTCTCTGATGTGACTGTTGTTGGTGATGTCTCTTCTGTTGTTATATCAGATTCTGGAGATGTCTCTGGAGTGAGTGTTGTTGGCGATGTCTCTTTTGTTGTTATATCAGATTCTGGAGATGCCTCTGATGTGAGTGTTGTTGGTGATGTCTCTTCTGTTGTTATATCAGATGGTGGAGATGTCTCTTGTGTGAGTGTTGTTGTTGGTGATGTCTCTTCTGTTGTTAAATCAGATTCCGGAGATGTCTCTGGTGTGACTGTTGTTGGTGATGTCTCTTCCGTTGTTACATCAGATTCTGGAGATGTCTCTGGGGTGACTGTTGTTGGTGATGTCTCTTCTGTTGTTATATCATATTCTGGAGATGTCTCTGTTGTGACTGTTGTTGGTGATGTCTCTTCTGTTGTTATATCATATTCTGGAGATGTCTCTGGTGTGAGTGTTGTTGTTGGTGATGTCTCTTCTGTTATTATATCAGGTTCTGGAGATGTCTCTGGTGTGACTGTTGTTGTTGGTGATGTCTCTTCTGTTGTTATATCAGATTCTGGAGATGTCTCTGGTGTGACTGTTGTTGGTGATGTCTCTTCTGTTGTTATATCAGATTCTGGAGATGTCTCTGGGGTGACTGTTGTTGGTGATGTCTCTTCTGTTGTTATATCAGATTCTGGAGATGTCTCTGATGTGACTGTTGTTGGTGATGTCTCTTCTGTTGTTATATCAGATTCTGGAGATGTCTCTGGAGTGAGTGTTGTTGGTGATGTCTCTTCTGTTGTTATATCAGATGGTGGAGATGTCTCTTGTGTGAGTGTTGTTGTTGGTGATGTCTCTTCTGTTGTTAAATCAGATTCCGGAGATGTCTCTGGAGTGAGTGTTGTTGGTGATGTCTCTTCTGTTGTTATATCAGATGGTGGAGATGTCTCTGTTGTGACTGTTGTTGGTGATGTCTCTTCTGTTATATCAGATTCTTGAGATGTCTCTGTTATGACTGTTGTTGGTGATGTCTCTTCTGTTGTTATATCAGATTCTTGAGATGTCTCTCTTATGACTGTTGTTGGTGATGTCTCTTCTGTTGTTATATCAGATTCCGGAGATGTCTCTGGAGTGAGTGTTGTTGGTGATGTCTCTTCTGTTGTTATATCAGATGGTGGAGATGTCTCTGTTATGACTGTTGTTGGTGATGTCTCTTCTGTTGTTATATCAGATCCTGAAGATGTCTCGGTTGTGAGTGTTGTTGGTGATGTCTCTTCTGTTGTTATATCAGATTGCGGAGATGTCTCTGGTGTGACGGTTGTTGGTGATGTCTCTTCTGTTGTTAAATCAGATTCCGGAGATGTCTCTGGTGTGACTGTTGTTGGTGATGTCTCTTCCGTTGTTACATCAGATTCTGTAGATGTCTCTGGGGTGACTGTTGTTGGTGATGTCTCTTCTGTTGTTATATCATATTCTGGAGATGTCTCTGTTGTGACTGTTGTTGGTGATGTCTCTTCTGTTATTATATCAGGTTCTGGAGATGTCTCTGGTGTGAGTGTTGTTGTTGGTGATGTCTCTTCTGTTATTATATCAGGTTCTGGAGATGTCTCTGGTGTGAGTGTTGTTGTTGGTGATGTCTCTTCTGTTATTATATCAGGTTCTGGAGATGTCTCTGATGTGACTGTTGTTGGTGATGTCTCTTCTGTTGTTATATCAGATTCCGGAGATGTCTCTGGAGTGAGTGTTGTTGGTGATGTCTCTTTTTTTGTTATATCAGATTCTGGAGATGTCTCTGGTGTGACTGTTGTTGTTGGTGATGTCTCTTCTGTTGTTAAATCAGATTCCGGAGATGTCTCTGGTGTGACTGTTGTTGGTGATGTCTCTTCCGTTGTTATATCATATTCTGGAGATGTCTCTGTTGTGACTGTTGTTGGTGATGTCTCTTCTGTTGTTATATCATATTCTGGAGATGTCTCTGGTGTGAGTGTTGTTGTTGGTGATGTCTCTTCTGTTATTATATCAGGTTCTGGAGATGTCTCTGGTGTGAGTGTTGTTGTTGGTGATGTCTCTTCTGTTATTATATCAGGTTCTGGAGATGTCTCTGATGTGACTGTTGTTGGTGATGTCTCTTCTGTTGTTATATCAGATTCCGGAGATGTCTCTGGAGTGAGTGTTGTTGGTGATGTCTCTTTTTTTGTTATATCAGATTCTGGAGATGTCTCTGGTGTGACTGTTGTTGTTGGTGATGTCTCTTCTGTTGTTAAATCAGATTCCGGAGATGTCTCTGGTGTGACTGTTGTTGGTGATGTCTCTTCCGTTGTTATATCAGATTCTGGAGATGTCTCTGGGGTGACTGTTGTTGGTGATGTCTCTTCTGTTGTTATATCAGATTCTGGAGATGTCTCTGGTGTGACTGTTGTTGGTGATGTCTCTTCTGTTGTTATATCAGATGGTGGAGATGTCTCTTGTGTGAGTGTTGTTGTTGGTGATGTCTCTTCTGTTGTTAAATCAGATTCCGGAGATGTCTCTGGAGTGAGTGTTGTTGGTGATGTCTCTTCTGTTGTTATATCAGATGGTGGAGATGTCTCTGGTGTGACTGTTGTTGGTGATGTCTCTTCTGTTGTTATATCAGATGGTGGAGATGTCTCTGGTGTGACTGTTGTTGGTGATGTCTCTTCTGTTGTTATATCAGATTCCGGAGATGTCTCTGGTGTGACTGTTGTTGGTGATGTCTCTTCTGATGTTATATCGGATTCCGGAGATGTCTCTGGTGTGACTGTTGTTGGTGATGTCTCTTCTGTTGTTATATCAGATTTCGGAGATGTCTCTGGTGTGACTGTTGTTGGTGATGTCTCTTCTGTTGTTATATCAGATTTCGGAGATGTCTCTGGTGTGACTGTTGTTGGTGATGTCTCTTCCGTTGTATCAGGTTCTGGAGATGTCTCTGGTGTGAATGCTGTTGGTGATGTCTCTTCTGTTGTTATATCAGATTCCGGAGATGTCTCTGTTGTGACTGTTGTTGGTGATGTCTCTTTTATTGTAATATCAGATTCGGAAGATGTCTCTCCTGTGACTGTTGTTGATGATGTCTCTTCTGTTGTTATATCAGATTCCGGAGATGTCTCTGCTGTGACTGTTGATGTCTCTTCTGTTGTTATATAAGATGGTGGAGATGTCTCTGTTGTGACTGTTGTTGGTGATGTCTCTTCTGTTATATCAGATTTATGAGATGTCTCTGTTATGACTGTTGTTGGTGATGTCTCTTCTGTTGTTATATCATATTCTGGAGATGTCTCTGGTGTGAGTGTTGTTGTTGGTGATGTCTCTTCTGTTGTTATATCAGATTGCGGAGATGTCTCTGGTGTGACGGTTGTTGGTGATGTCTCTTCTGTTGTTAAATCAGATTCCGGAGATGTCTCTGGTGTGACTGTTGTTGGTGATGTCTCTTCCGTTGTTACATCAGATTCTGTAGATGTCTCTGGGGTGACTGTTGTTGGTGATGTCTCTTCTGTTGTTATATCATATTCTGGAGATGTCTCTGTTGTGACTGTTGTTGGTGATGTCTCTTCTGTTATTATATCAGGTTCTGGAGATGTCTCTGGTGTGAGTGTTGTTGTTGGTGATGTCTCTTCTGTTATTATATCAGGTTCTGGAGATGTCTCTGGTGTGAGTGTTGTTGTTGGTGATGTCTCTTCTGTTATTATATCAGGTTCTGGAGATGTCTCTGATGTGACTGTTGTTGGTGATGTCTCTTCTGTTGTTATATCAGATTCCGGAGATGTCTCTGGAGTGAGTGTTGTTGGTGATGTCTCTTCTGTTGTTATATCAGATTCTGGAGATGTCTCTGGTGTGACTGTTGTTGTTGGTGATGTCTCTTCTGTTGTTAAATCAGATTCCGGAGATGTCTCTGGTGTGACTGTTGTTGGTGATGTCTCTTCCGTTGTTATATCATATTCTGGAGATGTCTCTGTTGTGACTGTTGTTGGTGATGTCTCTTCTGTTGTTATATCATATTCTGGAGATGTCTCTGGTGTGAGTGTTGTTGTTGGTGATGTCTCTTCTGTTATTATATCAGGTTCTGGAGATGTCTCTGGTGTGACTGTTGTTGTTGGTGATGTCTCTTCTGTTATTATATCAGGTTCTGGAGATGTCTCTGATGTGACTGTTGTTGGTGATGTCTCTTCTGTTGTTATATCAGATTCCGGAGATGTCTCTGGAGTGAGTGTTGTTGGTGATGTCTCTTTTTTTGTTATATCAGATTCTGGAGATGTCTCTGGTGTGACTGTTGTTGTTGGTGATGTCTCTTCTGTTGTTAAATCAGATTCCGGAGATGTCTCTGGTGTGACTGTTGTTGGTGATGTCTCTTCCGTTGTTATATCAGATTCTGGAGATGTCTCTGGGGTGACTGTTGTTGGTGATGTCTCTTCTGTTGTTATATCAGATTCTGGAGATGTCTCTAATGTGACTGTTGTTGGTGATGTCTCTTCTGTTGTTATATCAGATG
The DNA here is from genome assembly GCF_027789765.1 of Dendropsophus ebraccatus. NCBI lineage: Eukaryota > Metazoa > Chordata > Amphibia > Anura > Hylidae > Dendropsophus > Dendropsophus ebraccatus. The sequence continues at coordinate 217,116,978 of NC_091454.1, read as the reverse complement.
GTGGAGATGTCTCTTGTGTGAGTGTTGTTGTTGGTGATGTCTCTTCTGTTGTTAAATCAGATTCTGGAGATGTCTCTGGTGTGACTGTTGTTGGTGATGTCTCTTCTGTTGTTATATCAGATGGTGGAGATGTCTCTGGTGTGACTGTTGTTGGTGATGTCTCTTCTGTTGTTATATCAGATGGTGGAGATGTCTCTGGTGTGACTGTTGTTGGTGATGTCTCTTCTGTTGTTATATCAGATTCCGGAGATGTCTCTGGTGTGACTGTTGTTGGTGATGTCTCTTCTGATGTTATATCGGATTCCGGAGATGTCTCTGGTGTGACTGTTGTTGGTGATGTCTCTTCTGTTGTTATATCAGATTTCGGAGATGTCTCTGGTGTGACTGTTGTTGGTGATGTCTCTTCTGTTGTTATATCAGATTTCGGAGATGTCTCTGGTGTGACTGTTGTTGGTGATGTCTCTTCCGTTGTATCAGGTTCTGGAGATGTCTCTGGTGTGAATGCTGTTGGTGATGTCTCTTCTGTTGTTATATCAGATTCCGGAGATGTCTCTGTTGTGACTGTTGTTGGTGATGTCTCTTTTATTGTAATATCAGATTCGGAAGATGTCTCTCCTGTGACTGTTGTTGATGATGTCTCTTCTGTTGTTATATCAGATTCCGGAGATGTCTCTGCTGTGACTGTTGATGTCTCTTCTGTTGTTATATCAGATGGTGGAGATGTCTCTGTTGTGACTGTTGTTGGTGATGTCTCTTCTGTTATATCAGATTTATGAGATGTCTCTGTTATGACTGTTGTTGGTGATGTCTCTTCTGTTGTTATATCATATTCTGGAGATGTCTCTGGTGTGAGTGTTGTTGTTGGTGATGTCTCTTCTGTTATTATATCAGGTTCTGGAGATGTCTCTGGTGTGAGTGTTGTTGTTGGTGATGTCTCTTCTGTTATTATATCAGGTTCTGGAGATGTCTCTGATGTGACTGTTGTTGGTGATGTCTCTTCTGTTGTTATATCAGATTCCGGAGATGTCTCTGGAGTGAGTGTTGTTGGTGATGTCTCTTTTTTTGTTATATCAGATTCTGGAGATGTCTCTGGTGTGACTGTTGTTGTTGGTGATGTCTCTTCTGTTGTTAAATCAGATTCCGGAGATGTCTCTGGTGTGACTGTTGTTGGTGATGTCTCTTCTGTTGTTATATCATATTCTGGAGATGTCTCTGTTGTGACTGTTGTTGGTGATGTCTCTTCTGTTGTTATATCATATTCTGGAGATGTCTCTGGTGTGAGTGTTGTTGTTGGTGATGTCTCTTCTGTTATTATATCAGGTTCTGGAGATGTCTCTGGTGTGAGTGTTGTTGTTGGTGATGTCTCTTCTGTTATTATATCAGGTTCTGGAGATGTCTCTGATGTGACTGTTGTTGGTGATGTCTCTTCTGTTGTTATATCAGATTCCGGAGATGTCTCTGGAGTGAGTGTTGTTGGTGATGTCTCTTTTTTTGTTATATCAGATTCTGGAGATGTCTCTGGTGTGACTGTTGTTGTTGGTGATGTCTCTTCTGTTGTTAAATCAGATTCCGGAGATGTCTCTGGTGTGACTGTTGTTGGTGATGTCTCTTCCGTTGTTATATCAGATTCTGGAGATGTCTCTGGGGTGACTGTTGTTGGTGATGTCTCTTCTGTTGTTATATCAGATTCTGGAGATGTCTCTAATGTGACTGTTGTTGGTGATGTCTCTTCTGTTGTTATATCAGATGGTGGAGATGTCTCTTGTGTGAGTGTTGTTGTTGGTGATGTCTCTTCTGTTGTTAAATCAGATTCCGGAGATGTCTCTGGAGTGAGTGTTGTTGGTGATGTCTCTTCTGTTGTTATATCAGATGGTGGAGATGTCTCTGGTGTGACTGTTGTTGGTGATGTCTCTTCTGTTGTTATATCAGATGGTGGAGATGTCTCTGGTGTGACTGTTGTTGGTGATGTCTCTTCTGTTGTTATATCAGATTCCGGAGATGTCTCTGGTGTGACTGTTGTTGGTGATGTCTCTTCTGATGTTATATCGGATTCCGGAGATGTCTCTGGTGTGACTGTTGTTGGTGATGTCTCTTCTGTTGTTATATCAGATTTCGGAGATGTCTCTGGTGTGACTGTTGTTGGTGATGTCTCTTCTGTTGTTATATCAGATTTCGGAGATGTCTCTGGTGTGACTGTTGTTGGTGATGTCTCTTCCGTTGTATCAGGTTCTGGAGATGTCTCTGGTGTGAATGCTGTTGGTGATGTCTCTTCCGTTGTTATATCAGATTCTGGAGATGTCTCTGGGGTGACTGTTGTTGGTGATGTCTCTTCTGTTGTTATATCAGATTCTGGAGATGTCTCTAATGTGACTGTTGTTGGTGATGTCTCTTCTGTTGTTATATCAGATGGTGGAGATGTCTCTTGTGTGAGTGTTGTTGTTGGTGATGTCTCTTCTGTTGTTAAATCAGATTCCGGAGATGTCTCTGGAGTGAGTGTTGTTGGTGATGTCTCTTCTGTTGTTATATCAGATGGTGGAGATGTCTCTGGTGTGACTGTTGTTGGTGATGTCTCTTCTGTTGTTATATCAGATGGTGGAGATGTCTCTGGTGTGACTGTTGTTGGTGATGTCTCTTCTGTTGTTATATCAGATTCCGGAGATGTCTCTGGTGTGACTGTTGTTGGTGATGTCTCTTCTGATGTTATATCGGATTCCGGAGATGTCTCTGGTGTGACTGTTGTTGGTGATGTCTCTTCTGTTGTTATATCAGATTTCGGAGATGTCTCTGGTGTGACTGTTGTTGGTGATGTCTCTTCTGTTGTTATATCAGATTTCGGAGATGTCTCTGGTGTGACTGTTGTTGGTGATGTCTCTTCCGTTGTATCAGGTTCTGGAGATGTCTCTGGTGTGAATGCTGTTGGTGATGTCTCTTCTGTTGTTATATCAGATTCCGGAGATGTCTCTGTTGTGACTGTTGTTGGTGATGTCTCTTTTATTGTAATATCAGATTCGGAAGATGTCTCTCCTGTGACTGTTGTTGATGATGTCTCTTCTGTTGTTATATCAGATTCCGGAGATGTCTCTGCTGTGACTGTTGATGTCTCTTCTGTTGTTATATCAGATGGTGGAGATGTCTCTGTTGTGACTGTTGTTGGTGATGTCTCTTCTGTTATATCAGATTTATGAGATGTCTCTGTTATGACTGTTGTTGGTGATGTCTCTTCTGTTGTTATATCAGATTCCGGAGATGTCTCTGGAGTGAGTGTTGTTGGAGATGTCTCTTCTGTTGTAATATCAGATTTCGGAGATGTCTCTGGTGTGACTGTTGTTGGTGATGTCTCTTCTGTTGTTATATCAGATTCCGGAGATGTCTCTGGTGTGACTGTTGATGTCTCTTCTGTTGTTATATCAGATGGTGGAGATGTCTCTGTTGTGACTGTTGTAAGTGATGTCTCTTCTGTTGTTATATCAGATTCTTGAGATGTCTCTGTTATGACTGTTGTTGGTGATGTCTCTTCTGTTGTTATATCAGATTCTTGAGATGTCTCTGTTATGACTGTTGTTGGTGATGTCTCTTCTGTTGTTATATCAGATGGTGGAGATGTCTCTGTTGTGACTGTTGTTGGTGATGTCTCTTCTGTTGTTATATCAGATTCCGGAGATGTCTCTATAGTGAGTGTTGTTGGAGATGTCTCTTCTGTTGTTATATCAGATTTCGGAGATGTCTCTGGTGTGACTGTTGTTGGTGATGTCTCTTCTGTTGTTATATCAGATTCCGGAGATGTCTCTGGTGTGACTGTTGTTGGTGATGTCTCTTCTGTCGTTATATCAGATTCCGGAGATGTCTCTGGTGTTACTGTTGTTGGTGATGTCTCTTCCGTTGTTGTATCAGGTTCTGGTGATGTCTCTGGTGTGAATGCTGTTCTTGATGTCTCTTCTGTTGTTATATCAGATTCCGGAGATGTCTCTGATGTGACTGTTGTTGGTGATGTCTCTTTTGTTGTAATATCAGATTCGGAAGATGTCTCTCCTGTGACTTTTGTTGGTGATGTCTCTTCTGTTGTTATATCAGATTCCGGAGATGTCTCTGCTGTGACTGTTGATGTCTCTTCTGTTGTTATATAAGATGGTGGAGATGTCTCTGTTGTGATTGTGGTTGTTGGTGATGTCTCTTCTGTTGTTATATCAGATTTTGGAGATGTCTCTGGTGTGACTGTTGTTGGTGATGTCTCTTTTGTTGTGATATCAGATTCTGGAGATGTCTCTGGAGTGAGTGTTGTTGGTGATGTCTCTTCTGTTGTTATATCAGATGGTGATGTCTCTGATGTGAGTGTTGTTGATGATGTCTCTTCTGTTGTTATATCAGATTCCGGAGATGTCTCTGGAGTAAGTGTTGTTGGTGATGTCTCTCCTGTTTTTATGTCAGATTCAGGAGATGTCTCTGGTGTGACTGTTGTTTGTGATGTCTCTTCCGTTGTTGTATCCGGTTCTGGAGATGTCTCTGTTGTGACTATTGTTGGTGATGTCTCTTCCGTTGTTATATCAGATCCGGGAGATATCTCTTTTGTGGCTGCTGTTGGTGATGTCTCTTCTGTTGTTATATCAGATTCCGGAGATGTCTCTGATGTGACTGTTTTTGGTGATGTCTCTTTTGTTGTAATATCAGATTCGGAAGATGTCTCTGCTGTGACTGTTGATGTCTCTTCTGTTGTTATTTCAGATTCCGGAGATGTCTCTCTTGTGAGTGGTGTTGTTGGTGATGTCTCTTCTGTTGTTATATCAGATTCTGAAGATGTCTCTGTTGTGAGTTTTGTTGGAGATGTCTCTGGTGTGACTGTTGTTGGTGATGTCTCTTCTGTTGTTATATCAGATTCTTGAGATGTCTCTGTTGTGAGTGTTGTTGGTGATGTCTCTTCTGTTGTTATATCAGGTTCTGGAGATGTCTCTGATGTGACTGTTGTTGGTGATGTCTCTTCTGTTATATCAGGTTCTGGAGATGTCTCTGGTGTGACTGTTGTTGGTGATGTCTCTTCTATTGTTATATCACTTTCCGGAGATGTCTCTCTTGTGACTGTTGTTGGCGGTGTCTCTTCTGTTGTTATATCAGATTCCGGAGATGTCTCTGGTGTGACTGTTGTTGGTGATGTATCTTTTGTTGTTATATCACTTTCCTGAGATGTCTCTGGTGTGACTGTTGTTGGTGATGTCTCTTCTGTTGTTATATCACTTTCCGGAGATGTCTCTCTTGTGACTGTTGTTGGCGGTGTCTCTTCTGTTGTTATATCAGATTCCGGAGATGTCTCTGGAGTGACTGTTGGTGGTGATGTCTCTTCTGTTGTTATATCAGATTCCGGAGAGGTCTCTGGTGTGACTGTTGTTGGTGATGTCTCTTTTGTTGTTATATCAGATTCTGGAGATGTCTCTGTTGTGACTGTTGTTGGTGATGTCTCTTTTGTTGTTATATCAAATTCCGGAGATGTCTCTGTTGTGAGTGGTGTTGTTGGTGATGTCTCTTCTGTTGTTATATCAGATTCTGGAGATGTCTCTGTTGTGACTGTTGTTGGTGATGTCTCTTTTGTTGTTATATCAAATTCCGGAGATGTCTCTGTTGTGAGTGTTGTTGGTGATGTCTCTTCTGTTGTTATATCAGATTCTGGAGATGTCTCTGTTGTGACTATTGTTGGTGATGTCTCTTCTGTTGTTAGGCTTAGTGTTGGTGTCTCTTCTGTTGTTGTTTCATAATCCGGAGATGTCTGTGTTGTTAGGGCACACGGATCTGTTGTTATTCCTGTTGTTAGTGATGTCTCTTCTGTTGTTGATATAGAAGATACGGGAGAAGTCTTTGTTGTGAGTGTTGTTGTTGGTGATGTCTCTTCTGTTGTTATATCAGGTTCTGGAGATGTCTCTGGTGTGAGTGTTGTTGGTGATGTCTCTTCTGTTGTTGTACCAGGTTCTGTAGATGTCTCTGTTGTGACTGTTGTTGGTGATGTCTCTTCTGTTATATCAGATTCCCAAAATGTCTCTGTTGTGCCTGTTGTTGTTGGTGATGTCTCTTCTGTTGTTGTACCAGGTTCTGTAGATGTCTCTGTTGTGACTGTTGTTGGTGATGTCTCTTCTGTTATATCAGATTCCCAAAATGTCTCTGTTGTGCCTGTTGTTGTTGATGTCTCTTCTGTTATAAATGTCTCTGTTGTGCCTGTTGTTGTTGATGTATCACCTGTGTTATAAGATGGTGATGTTTTTGTTGTAGTCATAGAACTTGTTGTTACACATTCTGTAGTTGAAATTGCTCCTGTGGTTTCTGCAGCTGGAGCTGTTGTAATTTTTTAATAAAAAATAAAATAGAGTATAGTTAGAATCGTGTATACATATATGAAGACACATAAATGCTGTATTTATTATTGAGCACTGCGGCCAATTATGTCCTTTTTATAATGCTCCTCCGGCTGTGACTCCAGTGTACGCCGACCAGTAGTTGTTATATGCAGATCATGATATATCTTATATCCAGGAGTGGTGCTCTGTGATAATATACAGGATTGATTATTGATTATTAGGCCGGATCTAACACAGTAACTTTCTAGCTGCCCTCGTCTACATGTCTTGTGTGCTCTCTCTATCCTACCCACCATCCATAGCCAACATCAGCCCTTCCCTCCTCCCCTATGTATAGCTCCTATGCCCTGTACTCTCTCACTCACCACCCTATCACTGCTTCCACCATGCAGCACAGAACAAGTCACTCTCACAATCTCACAAATCTTTTAACCTCCTGCATAACTACCTGCTGTCTCTCTCAATCCTCCTGCTGTCTCTTCCACTATCCTCCTGCTGTCTCTATCCTTCTGCTTCTCGCTGCTGGTGACATCTTTCCTAATCCAGGTCGACCTTTCTCTATTGTTAGTGATCCTCCTTTACTTCCCTCAAAGAACTCTCTTGACTTCGCTAAGAACCACTGTCTGCCATCTTCTGCTCCCTCTGTCTCCGCAGTATCCGCCACCTGCGCTCTCCTAAACTCTCTCTCCATGTGCAACAAGCTTGTGGAGATTCATGACCTCTTAATTTCCATATCCTTCACTCTTCTGGCTCTCACTGAAACCTGGTTACAACTAGAGATGAGCGAGTAGTGAAATATTCGACTTTTGAGAATTCGAATTGAATAGGCACCGAGATTCGAATATTCGAACAAGTACACGATCCCATTATAGTCTATGGGGAAAAAAATTTGCGGCACTTGGAAATCCAAATTCGACCACTTGGAGGTCACCAAGTCCCCCATGAAACCTCCCTAAATGATGCAAACACCTCCGGAATGACACTGGGACATTCGGGGGAGCATACTTGGGTGCACCCAACACCCCAAAATCGCAGTATAATGCCACTCTCCGCAGCTGCAAAGGAAAAATATTTGCGAACGCTTTAAGAACGTTTACGGCAATGTTCACACATTTCTTTCGTATTTCTTGTGCAGCATTATATACATGATTCCAATGTGCGTCTGTAGAGCGTCATCTTATTCGCGCGTATCACGCGTCATGCTGTACGAACGTTACTGGAACAGTATGTATGACGCCCCCTTTTACTGGGCTACTGAAACAGTATATATCAGGTGCCCTTACTGGGCTACTGGAACAATATGTATAACGTGCCCTTACTGGGCTACTGGAACAATATGTATAACGTGCCCTTAGTTGGCTAAACCAGGGACAGTATAAGTAACTTGTACACACAGGGTACTGGAATGAATACACCTGCTGATGCTGCTGATGTTGTTATCATCTATTTATTAGCACTGAGAAGTGCTTTGGATTCAGAGATGACTTTTTTGTTGTATTTTAGCTTTTTTGGGTTCTGTAGTAAGCCTTCCTAACCAAAATGCTACTAAAACCTATCTCTCCCTGCTGCAAGATCTCTCCCTGCGGTCAAGAGCCAAGTATTTAAGATTCGAGGTCATGTGGTTCAGCCGTCCAATGAGGGTAGATGCCGTTTTCGTGCTGCGTGCGTACTCCCAGGGTCCCTCACGGCCTCCCTGCATGGTGATTGAATTTAAAAAAGCGCCAACTGCGATGGGAGGGCTTTCGAATGTTTCCCACGTATTCGTCACACTACTCGATTGAATTTGAATCTTTTGAATACCGCAATATTCGATCGAATACCATCTCGATAGAATCATACTCACTCATCTCTAGTTACAACCATCTGACACTTCTTCCCCTGCTGCTCTATCCTTTGGTGGTCTTCATCTCTCCCACACCCCCAGAACTGAGGGTAGCCATGGTTAAAGGGGTTGGTGTTCTTCTCTCCCACACCCCCAGACCTGAGGGTATACATGGTGAAGGAGTTAATGTTCTTCTCTCCCTGCAGTCCACTTACCAGGTTATTGCCCCTGAACCCTCACTCTCCTTCCCCTCCTTTGAGGTTCACGCCATCAGACTCTTCTGCCCATCAACATCTCTCTCTCTCAGTCTCCTCTCCCGCCTCTCAGCTTCTCTCCCTAACCTCCTCTTTTGGCTTCTCACAACTAACAAACTCTCCCACACACAAGGGTGGGAGTTCAAATTTCTCATCCATAAAGCTCTCCACAACTCGGCCCCTATAACCTCCTCCCTCCCATCTCCACCTACCGTCCTTAATGTGCTCTACGTTTTGCTAATGATCTTAGACTAACATCTTCCATAATCATAATCTCCACCTCCCACCTCCAGGACTTCTCTTGTGCTGCACCAGTTCTCTGGAACTCTCTACCCAAAGACCTCTGACTCCAACACTCACAGCTTCAAGTGTGCCCTAAAGACTTATCTCTTCAGGTGCGCTTATAACTTTCCCTAATCTCGTCCCCCTCTCTACTATCCCTTCCCCATCTACTCTATAACCTCCTCAGAGTTATGTACTTCATACCTTCTACCTAAACTCATACAATGGTGTGTGACTTGCTCGCCCAATCACCTATAGGCACTTTGCGATTCTATGTACTGTAGCTGGACCATCGGCAAATATAGCACTTGTTGCCTCTCGTGTTGCTATTTTACAAATATTGGCCTCCGTAAAATGGCTGCAAATCATCCGACTTACAAGCAAACCAATTGGATCTTCTCTGCAGCCATTTAAATTATCAGCATCTGTCATGCAAATTAGCTGCCTTGAAATACACCTGCATATTGTGACATCAGAGAGCAGCTTTGCATTTCCTTCTATGCAGTAAAATGGCATCTTATATACAATGTTCAACATTTCCCTTTTTGTATTGCGAACCCAATGCTCCCCCCCCCCACACACACACACACACACTCACACACAGCTAGCTATACACATTAGAATACAATTGTTCAAACCCACTGATTTCTGAAGGATCAGCCAACCTTTCTTATTTATTTGTGGAGTGGATTATGCACAATCTGGGGTCTTCTACTGCAATGAAGAGTCAAAGAGGAGTTGTGGCTCAGTGTCTGTACTCCAGTATGGCACGTCTTACCACTCCTTCCTCCTCCCTCTTCTTTATAAATAATCTCTGCTGCCCGGTCTCCTGCTCTCTCACACTGTCAGTTTTTCTGAGTATTTGCTTCAGACATACACTACATACAGACGACTGATCTGTAATCAGATATAGTTCAATCTCCAAGGCTAATTTTGTTGGAGTGATGGTCTAAAGCTAAATCGCCTGTTTAGAGACTAACAACAGTTTTATCTGGGTTCAATTCTCCTGATGGAAATTTAATAAAGTTAATTATTTTTTTTCTCATCATTGAATAAAAACTGAAAACTAATTTGGATGTATTTGGGAATTATTTGCACTGTAAACAAAAAGAAAAAAATAAATAACTATATTTAATTTCCATCAGGGGAACTAAGCCTAGAAAAAAAAGTTGTTGGTCTATTTGTTGGTTATTTGCCCAGAGAACACAGCTCCTACATGGTTATGTCCTCTAGTCAGTCCCCTGTAGGTAGTTAATGTCTAATATAAACATTTAGAGACACTGTATGACAACATAAGAGAGCAGGAGGCTGGGCAACAGAGATTATTCATAAAGAGGGATGAGGAAGCAGTAGTGAGGCATTTCAGAGTGCGGCACTATCCATTCCACTGACAAATTACCGAAAGGTAACATGCTCACTAGGGGACTGCCAACTATAGCACACTGTCAGCAGTGTGTCAGCCTTGCGTGGGGCTCGAAAGCTGAGAGATTCCTCTAAAGGCATCCAATTCCTCTTGATGCGAATTTAAAGTTGGTTCCCATAATCTGCGCCATTATTTTCCCATGCACCAGCCTTGCTCTATGCGCTTTTGGCGGACCTGGCATCCCCAGTGTAATGATATCCCCCCCCCCCTTGTGACGCACCTCTATTAAAATAAGTGGAGGTGTGTTCCAGAGGGGAGGGGATATTGTCACACTGGGGGGCCCCGAGTTCGCCTCCAGTTCATAGAGCCTTGCCGGTGCATGGGAAAATAATGGTGTGGAGCGCTGCAACCAGACAGCATTTCTTTTTTTTAAAAAACATTCCACCAGGATCGCCAAGCCGATCTGGTAATGTAAAAAAAAAAGGTTAAATTGATGGTACATTCACTTTAATACAATATTGCAACTTGTTAGCAAAGTCCTAAACAAGCCACAATCCTCATCCCGATCAGTGGGTGGCCACAGATGCTTCTCGACATAGTACTGCTTTTTTTTTGACCCTCAAAAAAAAAATGCTGAAAAAATGCCCATTTGCCTTTTTTTGCATTTTTTCTGGCATTTTTGGGGCATTTTTGACTGTACGTGTGAATAGTGTCTTTTGCGTACTTGATGTTTTTCAAATCATCGCTTTGCTCTTAATATGGACTTCATCGCTGAATGCACCTGCTCCAGAAAAGAAGGGGTTAAGTGACCGCTGAAGCGGTCACCCGACTCGGCACACAGAGTTTCCTGTGTGCTGGGTCACTGGGGGGGGGGGGGGGGTAGCACAGTCTGGCTCACAGGGGCCAGACTGCGCTCTGTTCAAGGGGCTGGATGAGGGTTAACTTACCGATCAGACTGTGCTCAATTGGTGGGGGGCAAGTAGTGACACCCTGGTCCCCAGGGGGTTGAATTAACACCCCCCCAACGCCCCCCCCCCCCGTGGGCCAGACTGCGCTCTGTTCAAGGGGGCCGGATGAGGGTTAACTTACCAACCAGTCTTCTCTGCTTCAGCCAATCAGCGGCAGAGGCGGGACCCTGCTGCAGCAGCAGATTGGCTGAGCTGACACTGCATAAGTCTCTGTTGAGCCAATCAGCGACTGCAGCAATGTTTCTCCTCAACCGCTGATTGGCTGATCTCAGCCAAATGCCAATCAGTCCAAGTAAACCAAAATAATGTACTGACAGCTGTTATTGCACTGACAGGCGGCCAAACTTGAATTAATGGACGTCATTATAAAAATTAAAAACGGATAAAAAAAAGTTGTGTAAACATAGCCAAAAAAGGAGAAAAGGCATCTGATTTTTCTATTTAAAAATACGTCCGTTATTACCGCAATTTAACTGACCGCAAAGCACTGAAGTCAATGGAATGACAGACGTCTAAAAAATTATAGAGGGGCAAGAAAAAATGTTGTGGATACAGTACATAGCCATACTCTGAAAGATGACATCTTTCCTCAGGAACTGGAGTAGGTCAAAGCTTAGGCTATGTTCTTACAATAGCGGGAACCGGGCCGCAGTTCAAATAAAGGACCGCGGCACTGGCATCTCCACGCCGGTGTCCGTCTATTGATGTAAAAATCTTAAAGCCATGTACCTAATGGTACATTCGCTTTAAGACTGAAACCAAACAGCTCTTATTGTACTTATTGGTCTTATTGGACCAAACAGCTTTTATTGGACGGCTGTCATTTAACGGCAAATAAGGGCTGATGTTTTATAATCATGGCCATTGTTTGTATAATGACGGTATTATCTGGCAGTATTTGATGTTAAATGGCGGTCATCCAATAAAAGCAGCCATCATTTTGACTATGTGTGAATGTAGCCTAAATAAGGAACTTCTACCATAATATTAACCAATCTATCAAACGTCCAAAGAGCCTCGTAGACATAAGACATGTCCCATTGTTATCCAACAGTTAGCTTATGTCTATAGGATCTGGTAGACCTTCATCCAAAGGTTGTTGTCAGTAGAACCATGGGTGGAAAACTTTTAAAAAATGTTATACATTTTTGTCCATCAAATGATTAAGTGTCCAAACATCTCCCCTGCAGCTCTATAATACTCGCCAAACCAAATACACTTTTTATTAGAGGGATACGTGTTCATTACTATCATGGCTTATTTCTATTACACTAAACGATTATCGGCCGTACTTAGCCAATTGCCGACTTTTCAGGCTGATAATTGTTTAGTGTCATAGCGCATACTGAACGGCAAGAGTCAGTGTGTGATCTCAGGTATTAAAATGTCATATGGATTATCTAAGGTATTTTAGTAGAGTAGAGCAAACTTCGAGCATGCTTGGGTTTATCCGAACCTGAGCATATGGCAGCCACTGCCAGATGAACCCAAGCATGCTCACACTGACTCTTATAGACATTGACCAAACCTTTATAATGTTCCAGACTACAATGTAAAACTAAAGGCCATATTACACAGCCCGATTACCCGGGGGAAGCAATCGCCAACCCGTCAGGTCAGCACTCCCCCCTCATTCCCCACTCACTGCCGGTGCCCTTTTCTGAACAAGTCCAATAGACATTGATCCAACATTTATAATGTATAAAAAAACTATGTAAAAAAACTACTTGAGCCAATGTTCCACACAAGGTCAATGCCATTGAGGAATTCCGTTTCTAAATTGAACAAGACCAGCGTTTAAAGGGTCATTTTACGTTTTCCAAACATTTTGCATGCTATTTTTGGAGACATTTACACTGCAGATGACTTTTATTGCTTATCTCTGGCATTAATCCACATATTTTGAAGAAACCCTGGTTTTATACCCTTACTATGCAATCATTATTCCTATGAGAAGGTCGGTTGTGAAAAAGTAGGAACAAGAGAATATATATGATCGGTAGACAACACATAATTGACAGTTATAGCCCATAAAACTAGGTTTACATAACAGGTAAAACCACAAACAACTATCAGGCTGGCCATAATATGGAGAAGTTGTATGATATACTCTTCCTGGACTTGTAACTCTTTAAATTCACAATCTATCACTATTATTTTCTTCTAACTACCACACTACCTCATCCCCCACCACATCAGCATAGTTGTTCCATAAGACTATATATATATATATATATATATATATATATATATATATATGTTTATATATTTACTTCAGTTTTTCATTAATATGGGGCTTCTGATGTCCTGGCAAAAATATAATAGAGATGCACAAATCTCCTGAGATCCATTCAGTCGGTTTTATTAATCTGATTCGTATAAAGTATGTACATCTGATTCGATAAAGTATGTACAGGAGCAGGGACTCCAGTCAGTTGCAGGTGTCCCTGCTCCCGTACAGTACACTGAGTGGTGAATGTAGCCATAGTAGTCAGAGGAAGATGCGAAGCTTACAGCATTACCACTTACCTCCAGGCCACTCAGTGTACAGTAGCAGGGACAACATAAATCCAAAACAAATCACAAAAAGTTTGGATTCTAATGAATGCAGGAAATGAAGCTCCGCTTTATCCATAAAAAAAAATTACCCTTATTTTTGAAAGCCCCTTTACCCACCATACATTAAAACAGATCAAATATCCTGTGGATATTTTACATCACTTTATTTGACTACTTATAAGATGTAATCCATTTCCAGCAATCTCTTACCTGTTACTAGTAATAGAAATAGGAGCAGGGTGGCCACCACTGCCATGGTCGTATATCCCTTGTAAATCCCAATGCATTTACCATTCAATAGTTACAAAGCTAAAAATGAGGAAATTGTGCAGGATTCTTCCTTATATTGCAGTGATCTTTGACACTTTACACTCAAGGCCATCAGTCTGTGAGTGACATAGCACGGCACTGGTTATCATGGCCGAGGGCGGGAGGAGCTTTATAGTTATGTCGTGCTGTGAGCAGAAGATCATTTACTCATCATCAGGAATAAAATTATTTGTTACATATTGTTTTGTATGTTGTATATTCACTTGTAGAAGCCCATTATATATGTGATTTTATGTTATCACTACATGTGTAATAGCACCATACAGCATATAATGAGGAAGGCAACATGTCACCTTATATATATATCATGTGGGTAATATATTACATAATTTATGTCATGTGGCTGCATACAGTTCATGTAATCTGAAATACATGCATCAAATAAACAATTTATGGGATTTGTATAGTTTACATACTCATGTGACATCACGTACTAAACATGTAGTAGGACAAACTCCACAACCTGATCACTTGCATTAGATGTTAGCCACCCTGACTGTCTTCAAAGTGTGTGTGAATCTTTCCAACAAGTCACAGGCTGGCGACTATTCATGTCCTTTGGTGGAAATATGTTATTAAAGAGCATGTACCATCATTAAAATGACCCACGGATCGAACGGCGCCTTCACGGGGAAGCCGGTGCTATGGTCCGTTTTTTGAACCGCGGCCCGGTTTCTGTGTACGGCACCGTTCTATCCACAGATACCGGGTCAGGGCTGAAGCACAGGAGACAAGCCGGCCCGCCCCCAGTGGGAGGGAATTCCCTCCCCTCTATGACGCAACTTCATTAGAATCAATGGATCGGCGTCATAGAAGGGAGGGATTTCCCTCCCACTGGGGGCAGGCCGGCTTGTCTCCTGTGCTTCAGCCCTGGCCCGGTACCCGTGGATAGAACGGTGCCGTACACGGGAACCGGGCCGCGGTTCAAAAAACGGACCACAGCATAGGCTTCCCCGTGACAGCGCCGTTCGATCCGTGGGTCATATTAAAGAAGATGTACCTGATGGTACATCCTCTTTAAAGAATCTACAAATAAAAACACAAGTCTCGAAATGCGTCACACCCAGGGACCACCGGACATATACTTTTTAATTGATTGAATAAGGTTAAATTTATCCTTAATTCTGGGTCCACCTGCTGTGGCTCAGGACACTGGATATTGGTGTTGAACCAACCGGACCTTTGGTAGAACTGGTGTGAGGTGTGGGGTGCAGCGACAGAGATGACACTTAAACAATGCTTAAACTTTACTTGGAAAATATATTAGTGCTTCGGTGAAATAAACAGTACTGATCACAACAGTAGCCTTCTGCCTCTCAGTATCGGTGACCACCCTGCAAGGTAGCACGAGTCTCAGGCCTCTGTCTCTGGGTGAAGCTAACTAGTAGAAGCTTTCCTATGTAGTCAAGTGTAGTCAGTAAAAAGCGGTTAACTTGCATCTGTGCTGTACTGTGGGTCAGTCCCACTGCCTTTCTCTCTAATGGGTGACTGTCCTGAAGTTGAAATCCATGGCATTGGCAAGGGTTTACTCCTGTAACTCCGGTTACTCCATGGTTAGGTTCCGCAGTCTCTCTCTTTAGAAAAACAGGTCTCTTCTCTAGCCAAAACACTACTTAACTGAGCTACACTGGAAGAAGCGTGTGAGAGAGTGAAACAGGCTAAGCCTTCCTTCCTAAACTGCAGCTGTGCACAGTGGGAGTAGGCCCCTAGTGGCTGGAGTAGGGCACAGCAGCTAACTGCACAAACTGTGGCACCTGAATGAACTAGTTTTACCTGTTTGTGTAAAGATAGAAGAACCACCTGTAGTGGGATACTACACATCTTCAACTGCAAAAAGCACAATACCAGATCCTCCAAAATGAGTTTATTGAGCAGTTTTTGTTTTGTTTTATTACTAGAGAAGGGGGGCAGGGTCCTGATGAGGACAAAATGTTGAAACTGCATTTACGATAGTTTTTTATTTTTTTCTAAAAAAATAAAAAATAAACACATTAAACATAGAGATGAGCGAACCTGAGTCGATCCGAACCCGAACTTTCGGCATTTGATTAGCGGTGGCTGCTGAAGTTGGATAAAGCCCTAAGGCTATGTGGAAATCATGGATATAGTCATTGGCTGTATCCATGTTTTCCAGACAACCTTAGGGCTTTATCCAAGTTCTGCAGCCCCCGCTAATCAAATGCCGAACGTTCGTGTTCGGATCGAAGTAAACTAATTTTTTAACGGTACCCTGAAGATGACAGCCGGCGTCAGTGAACAGGACCCCGGAGCAGCACCGCAACTAAGGCACGGGGATGAGTGAGTTTACTTGTTAGATATTTTCTCACCCACCCCCGTCTGCCTGCCTGAAAAAACGTAGTTAAATATTTTGTTACACAAAGACGACTAGTTAATGCACTCTTCAGAAACTCTGCACTTCCTAAAACCCCAAATGACTATGAGACAGTATAGAGAGACTGTTTTTGAAAAGAAAGAGGATAGATAGAGGGGGATTTCTGTATGCACATACTGTATACAGGTCCTTATAAAAATGATTTAGACTATGATAAAATTGCTACCAGATCATGCACACCCCAGACCCAGCTCTATTCCACAAATTATTTGCCTGCTTACAAAACTGCTTTGCCCAAGTGACCTGCAATAACAGCAGCAGAATGAAGCTCCTATTTCCTCCTATTTCAGGCTCCTTACGATAACCCTGCTGCCACTACACCACCATATGAACAGTTTGTACCCTAATCTACTGTCTCCTTCAATCTTGTACGCATTTAATTTAGATGTATTGTTGTTTTTGTTTTCTTTTATGTACTTAACCTCTTAACCGTGATTTGCCTTTTTACACCAGCCAGGTGGTCGCTGCAGATGCTCAGTGCAGGCTCAGGAACAGCAGTGGGTGAAACCTGTCGGGAGCTGACTTCAGTCTGATCCCAGGAGTTTAACCCTACACATGCCGCACTCAACATTGATCACAGCATGCACAGTACTGGACCTGTCAGGGCTCGAATCAGCACCCCCGCAGCAAAGATGTAGAAAAATCCCCTAATAAGTGCAGAATTGCAGGGGTTCTTTTCTCACAATTTTGGTTCAGAAATATATATTCTTTTAGTTTTGCCATATGTTTTATGATAAAATGAAGTTTGCCAAAAATCTCATACAGGGCAAAGAGGTAAACCCCTTTTTCATAAAGTATGTACAACCCTTGAAAACAATGGTAAGAGAACCAACCAGCAAAACTTTACAAGAAAAATCTTGAATGTCTCCAGAAGTTCAAAAGAAATGACAAGATAAATTTGAAATAAAGTATAAGACAGCATTCCATGGTAAGAACATCTTATCAATCAAAAATGATGTTGGCTGTGTTATATAGAAGTCCTATTCTTCCCTAAGACCAGGACAACTTGAGGTGTTTAAAGAAATCACAATCTCTTGACTTGTTCGACCAAACAAAATTCAAAAACAAATCCGAATTATTAAAGAGAAACAAAATTTAGATTTTTGACTTTACTTAGTCTTGTGAACCAACTAGAGATTCTGGGTGAGGATCTGAAAAACAGGACGTTCACATATAAGAGATCATTAACCCCTTAAAGGAGAAGTCCGGCCAAAATTAATTTTTGATATGTTGTTACTTATGAAAAGTTATACAAATTTCTAATGTACATTAATTATGGGAAATGCACATATAGGGCTATTTCCCTTAATTTAGTAGATCAGGAAGTGTTAGAAATATCTCTGAAGAAGTGACGTCACGACCCAGGGTGTAATTCCTATGGAGTGTCCAGCAGGGGGCGCTCTCTATATAGAAGTCTATGGGACTTTATTGTTTCTATGGGTTTCTATGTAATGTAATGTAATGTAGTGTACAGTGCTTTATTGAATGAATACATCTATGGAATACTTTGGGGAACAAGTGTCCTTGCTCCCCAAAGTATTGCATAAATGTATTCATTCAATACATTCAATACACAGTAAGCCCGCCGATCCGCCGCATTTCCGCCGCATTCCCGCCGATCCGCCACACGCTGATCCGCCGCATTCCCGCCGATCCGGACCATATACATTGAACTACAGCTCCCATCATCTGCTTCTAGTATGAACAGGTGATGGGAGCTGTAGTTGGGTAATGGATATGACATGCCGCCGGGCGCAGGGGGGAGCCGCTCAGTACACAGGAGCTCTCCCCCCTCCTCCTCCTCCTCCTCCTCCTTCCGGGATAACTTCCGCCTATACCAATGCTGACTCCCTGCCTGGCCGCCGCTCTCCGCTCACATATACCGGCTCCCGGCATCAGCGCGGACACCAGGATGCATCGGGAGCCGGTATGTATGGGGGGAGAGCGGAGAGCGGCGGCCAGGCAGGGAGTCAGCATTGGTATAGGCGGAAGTTATCACGGAAGGAGGAGGAGGAGGAGGAGGAGGGGGGAGAGCTGCTGTGTACTGAGCGGCTCCCCCCTGCGCCCGGCGGTATGTCATATCCCTTACCCAACTACAGCTCCCATCACCTGTTCATACTAGAAGCAGATGATGGGAGCTGTAGTTCAATGTATATGGTCCGGATCGGCGGGAATGCGGCGGATCAGCGTGTGGCGGATCGGCGGGAATGCGGCGGAAATGCGGCGGATCGGCGGGCTTACTGTGTATTGAATGTATTGAATGAATACATTTATGCAATACTTTGGGGAGCAAGGACACTTGCTCCCCAAAGTATTCCATAGATGTATTCATTCAATAAAGCACTGTACACTACATTACATTACATTACATAGAAACCCATAGAAACAATAAAGTCCCATAGACTTCTATATAGAGAGCGCCCCCTGCAGGACACTCCATAGGAATTACACCCTGGGTCGTGACGTCACTTCTTCAGAGATATTTCTAACACTTCCTGATCTACTAAATTAAGGGAAATAGCCCTATATGTGCATTTCCCATAATTAATGTACATTAGAAATTTGTATAACTTTTCATAAGTAACAACATATCAAAAATTAATTTTGGCCGGACTTCTCCTTTAAGGACAGAGCCAATTCGCACTTAAAAGGCCATAGCAGTTGCATTTTTTTTTTAACCTAGAAACCCACATGAGCCCTTATTTTTGCATCACTATTTGTACTTTGCAATGACAGGCTGAATTTTTTCATAAAATACACTGCAAAACAAAAAAAAAAATGTGTGGTGAAATTTTTTATTTTTTTTTATTTGGGGGTATTTGTTTTTACGCCGTTTGCACTGGGGTAAAACTGACTTGTTAATCATGTTCCTCAAGTTATTACGATTACAATGATATGTAACATGTATAACTTTTATTTATATATATATATTTTTATTTTTTATAACTTTTATATTATCTGAGGGGGGGGGCCGAGGATTGCGCCATGATGTGTTCTTTCCATCGGTACCTTGATTGCGCATATACGACTTTTTGATCACCTTTTCATTACAATTATTCTGGATTTGATGCAACCAAAAATGCGCAATTTTGCACTTTGGAATTTTTTGGCTTTTCCGCCGTTTACCGTGGGAGATCAGGAATGGGATAAATTTATAGTTTGGGCGATTACGCACACAGCTATACCAAACATGTTTATTTATTTATTTTTATTTATAACATGGGGAAAGGGGGTGATTCAAACTTTTATTAGGGGAAGGGGCTTTTTATTAATAAAGACACTTTTTTTTTTAACACAAATACTAGAAGCCCCCCCCTGGGGGACTTCTAGTATATGCACACTGATCTCTCATTGAGATCTATGCAGTAAAGATATACTGCATAGATCAATGAGATAGGCACTGGATTGTTTTCGGCTGCTGGCGCCAAAAGCAATTGAGTGCCAAGCCGGGATCAGCGCCATTACAGTGCAGACCTCGGTCGGCCTCAGACGCGCGGGGGGGGGCTGTGATCCCCCCCACTAGACACCAGGGAATGGGACAGCATTTTAAATGCAGCTGTCAACTTTGATTGGGAATGGGAGTTCATGCGATTGGACCTTGCCCGCTAATAGCCACGGTCCCGGGCTACATCAGGAACTGGGAGCGTGGTGGTTCAGAGCGGGGTCGGCGTGCGGCCCCGCTCTGAACTCCCCGAGGCGACCACAGGGCGTAAATATATGCCCATGGTCATTAAGGGATTAAAGAGCCACGGTAATGTCACCATGTATCACATCCCTTCACTGAAATGAAAGAATTAGATATGAGAATTGGAAGGTCTTTTTATATATATATATATATATATATATATATATATATATGCAACAATCTTGGATTGGGTCTGTGGACAACACGCCAACTGGATGCACAGTCCCCTCGGGGTTCAGCTCCTCACCCCAATCTTACAAGTCACTGTGAAAGTATGCTTTGCTTCCAAATACCTGTCTGCAAGAGAAGACTCATCCAGTAAGAAAGTTTGTTAACGTATTATGACATCTGGCTTCATCATAATACTGTTAGGAGGGTACAGAGAGGTCTCACAACACTCCTCTTTCTATTCACATGATCACTCAATGCCACCACTCATAATGGAGGTGGCCATGCACGCATATGGTCCTCTATAGAGACGTACATCTAAGTTATGAAGACAGCCGATCCAATGACTCACTGTAGGCTGCAAAAATCATTCATCGTCTGATCTCTTGTACTTTTATATGTGTCCATTACCAGGAGTAAACTGGTATTTGCTTAATTATCTGTATATGTATAAAGGCCTTTAATAATAGTTTCTTATATCCTCTTTATGGTATAGATGTACCTTTTGGACAAAGTCCTACTTCCAATTCTGTACAACATTTGTGGACTGAGCCATAAGCACTAGAGATGATCAAGTAGTAAAATATTCGAAAGCTTGAAATTCGATACGAATACAACGTAATACTTGACAGATCGAATATCGAAATCCTTTAAAGTTAATGGGAGATGCATGCTTGCTTCTTGGAAACCTAAATTCCACCACTTGGAGCTCATCAAGTCAACAAAGACGCAGCAGAAAACAATGTAAACAGCTCTGCAATACAACTGGGACAGCAGAGAAAGCATGCCTGGGTGCATCTAACACAGCCATGTTGCAGTATTACGCAGCTATCAAAGTCTCTCAATAATACACTCCAAACACAATATAACTTCTATTTAAAGTGGAAAAATACAAGGAAAACTTCTTTTCTCTACATTAACATGGACAGAAAGCTAAATTGTAAGCAAAATAAAAATTTAAATCACGTTGCCTATGACAACCACAGATGGTATAGTCAAGGTAGAAATCAAACAGCACCCACCGCCCACTGTCATTGTGTGTGTGTGTGTGTGTGTGTGATGTGAGACTCATCTGGTACTTCCATTCACCCTTCATTACACATAAAGTGGTATGGGCCTCATGAAATTCTATAAAAATTGAGTATGAGACCCTTTAGGTGTGCCCTTCATAAATTGAGTTTGATACCCTTGACGTGAGCCCTACAAACATTTCTTTTTAGGCCCTTGAGGTGAGCCCGGCTAACACTAATTTTTTTAGGTCCTTGAGGTGAGACCTACAAATTTTTATTTTTAGGCCCATGAGGTGAGCCCTACAAATATTTAGTTTTAGGTCTTTGGGGTGAGCACGATAATTCTGTGTGAGAGTGTTGTGGTGTCCCTTCTTAAAAAAATTACTTTAAATAGATTGTTAATCTGGTGGTTGAGGAGGAGGACAAGGAGGAAAAAATGTGCTAAAACATGCACTTCATATACTTTGTTGGAGTGATAGGGATGCTTGAGAATTGTCTGGCAGAGCTTAAGAAGAGACATGGCACTTCCATGGGAAAGAGCAGAGAAAGGGGCAGATGCAGCATGAGGGCATGTGCCCTGGCTTGTGGACTGGACTGCAGTGCCAGCACCCAAAACAGGGGAAGAGGCAGTGGCGGCACCCACTGGCACAGGTTGGTGTCTGTTTGCTCTCTCCCACTCAGTCCAGTGCTTGGCTTACAAGTGCAAAAGCATGCCGCTGGTTGTCAGGTTGCTCTTTTCAGAGCCCCCATTTGGAATGGCACAGTGCTCAAAAAGTTGTCCGCACACACATTAAAATATCTCCACAACAAGGAAGAACAAGCCCTCGACAGGATAGCTTTGTACGAGGGGCTACTACAGGGAAGAGCTGTGGCTCTGCTGGCTCTGACCTGCCTTCTCCCTATTGTACTGTCTCCGGCCTCTGGCCACCCCACTGCCTCTTCCTGCCTTTTGCGGTGCTGCACATGCCTCCACATTTGCACTGCTTTCCTTGCTGGACAAGACACCTGGCCAGTTCAGATCACTCACTTCGTTGTCCACCAACTTCTCTTCCACCTCCTCACTCTGCTCCTCCTCCTGCGCACTGGACATACCAAAAGTCTCCCATGTTGACAACTGTGTCTCGTCATCATCGCTCATCATTTTACACTCAAGTTGCCAGTCCACACCACCAAAATCCCCCAGAGATGGCGGATGCTGGTTAAGAGTAATCCTGGCTGCCCCTCAGCAGCTGGCATTGTTTCCCCACGAGCTTGCACATGGCTTGTGCCTGCATCCTTATTTCTGTGCCCCGTCCTTGTCCCTTTTCGCTAGCCTTCTGCAAAAGTTATAACGTTACACAAATGTTACATATTTCGGGATATATGTCTATGCGTTGTATTGTAAGGCAATTAACTATAATATGTTCAGGAAATAGTTTGCAAAAACAGACAACTGTATGAGTGCAATAACCTGTCCTGCAACAATTCTTATCTAACCAGAGCTCAACTAAGCCAAAACTGGAGTATATAGTATGCTTCTAAAGTTTCACGCATAGCGGCAGGTGATTGACTTTATCGTCAGTCTTGCCTGTCCTGCGACAGTTTTTATCTAACAGGAATTCAACTAAGCCAACACTGGAGTATATAATATGTTTATAAAGTACACAGTACGTTACGGTACGTAACACTTTTTTGCAGAGCGCAAAAAAGTGTCCAGTTTGAATGTAACACAAAATAGGCCAACACAGGTGTATACAGGAGAATTTTACAGGGCCTGCCTGTCTGTTTAAGTAGCTCTTAGTCTATGCACTGTATGGGCGGCACTATATGCTGTGATGTGTAGTAGGGGTTTTTGCCTAAAATCTGTGAAAATCCTTACTGTCCCTTCTCCAAGATCTATCCCTCAACTTGCCCTGCAACAATCTGCAACAATTAGAATGAAGGAGCAAATAGATCCAGTTTCACAATAAACAGCAGCTGTCTGCCTGTCTGTGAGGATAAGCACTGCAGTTGATGTGCTGGTAGCTAACTCTGAACTTTCCCTACTCCAAGATCTCTCCCTCACTACCTTCAAGATGGCATCTGATGACGAGCAGCAGGAGCTGAGGTCTTATAGTTGGAGGTCACATAAGTAAGCCAGCCATTGATTGTAGACCCTGTTCTCGCAATGCCTGCATGCTCCTAGGGCCTATCACCCCCCCCCCCCCCCCCCCCCCGCATAGTTATTGGCTAGAAAAAAACGCCAAGCACTGTGGGAGGAGTAACACATTTTTACTGCAGTTTCGCTCCAATACTACAAAAGGAGTACATCAAATAGTGTAATATTCGATCGAATAGCCACTCCATCGAGTACTACTCGCTCATCTCTAATAAACACAGACATTTCTAGTTTTTGTTGTCTATTTTTTTTTTTTTTAAGTTTTATTTCAAGTGTTCATATATATAGCAGTAGTTATGTTATTTCTTACCACAACCTTTGTTCCTTACGCACTGACAGGATAAGATTGTAGAACTCAAGGAATCATAGTTCATAGACAAACAAGTAAAAGCTCAATCAAATCCAGCCATTACTGTGATCTAGGGATCTTTCAACATGTTTGGGCTATGTTCACACTACGTATATTTCAGCTCGTAGTGCGAACCGCGAATATACGCACGTAGTTTTGAGGTTGATGCGTTCGCTTGAAAGTATACGATATACGGCTGCACAATGCACACTACGTATGAACTTAAGAACGGATTGTATACGCCGCCGGGAAAAATAAACAAGACCATTGTTTGAGGACGGAAATGTTCGAACTCACGGCCGTGGATTTCCATGCGGTCCCGTACGAAGTACTTATTTCAGTCAAATTGAACTTGATTTTTTGATCCAAAAGGTTCTGTATGTTTTATTGGGCTGTAAATGACCTGCTTCAGATCGCTTCGAAACAAGCTAGGGAAGCCGCACATGTATGGCGGCGTACGAACTGCGGACGGATTCGTACGCAGTGTGAACATAGCCTTAAAGGTAAAATAATGATGAATTTGTTCTACGATACTACAACCTGCCACAGTTTAATACATACTATACAAACTAATCTATGGACCTAAGGTGACCATCCATGATGACCATAGTCAAACAGGTAATGTTTTTCCAGGGGATCTGAATTTTACTGTATTCTGTACTGTGGTATATACAGTATAAGGCTATGTTCACACGTCGTATAGGTCCGGCAGTACCGGACGGATGATCTTTACGGCCTCAGTGTTCTGATGCAGGCGCATCAGCCCGCACCCGCATCAGAGCTCTCATAGCACACAATGAAGGAAGCGGCCGGAGCCGCTCGCTTCATTGTGTGAACTGACAAGCCTTTCTTTGGCCGCAATTTACTGAATTGCGGACGCAGACAACTGACATGTCAGTTGTTTGTGGCGCCGCTTGGGATCCCGGCCTGAGCATATACTATGTGTATACGCTCCGCTGGGATCCAATAGAAAATAAGGCAGTGTGTTGCTGATGGCAACAATGGCCGTACTTTTACGCTGTGTGAACATAGCCTAACATTGTACAGGGGCTTTACCAGTTTTCATTTTTGACGTAGGTATTGGGTCATCAAAGAAGAGTTTATGCAAAAAATGTCATTATAGTATGAAGGGGACTGTCCAGGATTCCAAATCAGCAAGCCTTTTTCTAAAAATGTGTTACTTTTGTCCATGGGGCACAGCTGTGATACCATAGACAGCCCACCAACAAGAGCGGCACTGTTTGTGGGAAAAAAAATATTCTCTGTAATAATAGGCCCTACATCTACTATGTCATACAATACATCAAAAATACCCCCCACCCCCACCCCCTTTCAACCGTTTTATATTATCCAGCCATTCTACTATAGGTCACAAGGACCCCTTCTTTCCCTTTCCACCAGTGAGGGAAAGGGCGGCAATAGCCTGGCCATCCCCTTCTCCACCACAGCTGGTTGAACTCCCTTCTCTCAACTGGGTGAATAGACATATCATATCTTATTTTCTCAGCGTGCTTCCTTGTTTATTGGAATCACTTATTGGTGGGAGATTTTAGTGAAATGCTTTATTATGCTATTTACAGGTTGTTTATCAGTCATGGAGATGGTGGTGTACATTGACTTCTACAGATAAGAATATGGGTGTTGTACCTTCTACCGGTATGCACTGTATAACACCAATAATGCTGGGATCGTGTAGCAGTTATGCCTGTGTCATCTAATACTTCAATAATGTGACTTCTAGTGATGATCAATCATTTTGAAATTAATCAGATTTTTTAAAAATTTTTACCAAAATCTCAAACTAATCCAAATTGTTGTGATTCTCTTCAGGTGAAACTAATACCGGAACAGGGACTCCTGTAAAAAAATCTTACTTGTCATAAGAGGCAGCAGAGAAAACATCTCATCTTGGCCGGGCCACAGACAGGAGCAGGGAGTACTTGAGCAGTTTTACACTTCTGCACAAGGAACACGGACTCCTATTATTTTGACAGGAGTCCATGTTCCTCCAGGGGCTCTTTACCTGGCCCAGGACATATACAGATTAATCTGAATCAATGTTACATCTGAAACTAATTTGACTACTGGAG
Source organism: Dendropsophus ebraccatus (assembly GCF_027789765.1). Lineage (NCBI taxonomy): Eukaryota > Metazoa > Chordata > Amphibia > Anura > Hylidae > Dendropsophus > Dendropsophus ebraccatus. The sequence continues at coordinate 217,091,234 of NC_091454.1, read as the reverse complement.
CAAATCTTGAAAAATTCACTCATCTTTGATGACTACTGCATGTACATGAGTTACAGTATATCTGCTGCAAACACATAGATGATGTATGTAACTAAATGCTTATATGTCAGCTACTAACCTGACTTCTACCAGACAGGTGTATTAAATATTGCAGTTGCAGTTGGAGAAGCAGGATTCTTATTCTTTCTATGTGTGTGGAGAGGGGAAGCAGGACTCTCACGCTTCCTATATGTGTGTACAGGGGAAGCAGGACTCTCATGCTTCCTATATGTGTGGACAGGGGAGGCAGGACTCTCATGCTTCCTATATGTGTGGACAGGGGAGGCAGGACTCTCATGCTTCCTATATGTGTGGACAGGGGAGGCAGGACTCTCATGCTTCCTATATGTGTGGACAGGGGAGGCAGGACTCTCATGCTTCCTATATGTGTGGACAGGGGAAGCAGGACTCTCATGCTTCCTATATGTGTGTACAGGGGAGGTAGGACTCTCATGCTTCCTATATGTGTGTACAGGGGAGGCAGGACTCTCATGCTTCCTATATGTGTGTACAGGGGAGGTGTAACTCTCTTTATCCCCTTGCCTCCGCAGCCTGTTTTGACCTTAATGCCCAGGGCCTATTTTTCAAATCTGACCTGTCTTTATGTAGTGATAACTCTGCAATGTTTTTAACTATCTCGGTTATTTTGAGATTTTTTTTTTTCACGACATATTCCTCTTCATGTTTGTGGTATACTTTTCTTGATACACACAGTAGGTTTTTTTGTAAAAAAAAAAAAACATTTGCACAAAATATTTAAAATTTAAGATAGTCATGCCACATAAACACTTATTATTACTACAACATCCACAACATGTCTACTTTATGTTGACATCATTTGGTGAACGTCCTTTAACTTTTTAGGATGTTAGAGGGCTTCGAAATTTTGCAGTGAATTTTCACATTTTTAAGAAAATTTCCAATTCTGATTTTATTAGGGAGCAGTTAAGTTCTGAAGTGGATTTGTGGAGTAAGTACGTTAGTTACCCCCATAAATCCCTCCACTGTAAAAACTGCACCCCTTAAAGTATTCAAAGTAACATTTCATAAGTTTATTAACCCTTTAGGTGTTTTGCAGAAATTTAAACAAAAAATTTTCTTTTTTGGCAGTTATTCAATTTTAATCAATTTTTTTTCTCTTACACAGCAAATACTAAGAAATGCAACTCAATATTTATTCCCCTGATTCCAATATTTCTAGAAATCCCCTACTGGCCTTAGACATGACAGATATCAAGTCACAGAGGCCTTGGGATGCCAAAATATTTTAGCAAGGCAAGTTGACATTTCCATCGGTACAATTTTGGGGGACATGTGACACCCCGATAATTTTTTATTTAATTTGTATGAGATGGCTTGAATTAAAAAATACAATTTAGCGGCTGTTGTGCATGACATGTCATTCTGAAATACAGCAAAAAAAAAAACATATATACATATGGTTTTGTGTAATCTTGGCCACATTGGCATTATATACATATATTTTTTCGATATATTTTTTTTTTACTTTTTCTCACTTTTTCTTGCATGTCTGCTTCACTTTTGAAGCCTTATGTGACCTTGGGTCAATTATCAATAATATTATTACATCTACTATATACATATTACTGTTGTATAAATATATATTATCACCTCCCCCCCCCGTTTTTTTTTTTTCTTTACCACAATATAATTTCCATTATCTTTTTGATATTGGATCTTAATATTCACAAATTTTACACTGCAAGTAATATTTAAATATCACACATTACAAATTCATCTTTTATTTATATAAGACATTTGGGAAATATAGATGAACTCTGCGACTGAACCCTCTCCTCTGTTAGTCCTGACTCATATTGTTATGATCGATTATCATTCTATTTTCCATTATTATTATTGTTTTATTTATTTCATTGAATTTATTTTATATTTATTTTGGTATAATTAATAAAGTAAAAGAATTGCTTTTTGTAAATATCTTTTGGATCTAAATGATATTGTAGATTGTATATAACTATTGTCAGTACATTACATTGTTATATACCGGTGGCAGTGGAGCGTGTACCGAGAACAATTGTAACAAGACTTTAATTGTCTTGCATGACACTACTTTGTATATGGACATTAAACTGCAGATTAGAATGGAATAGACTATGGGACGCATGAACATATCCTTTGTCACGGAATGTGGTATTTTGTTTTAATTATTTTTCAATATAGGTCTATATATATTATTGAAGTTCATGTATCACCATTATAAATGTACATAGTGTGAGATAGGTGGATAACCGTAATGGTAGAATTTGTTACCCTGGATTGTATGATTGGAACGCACTTTAGAATGCATTGTGCAGTCTCACTTCCTTGTATATGGAACGCATGTGGAACGCATCGTATGACGTAATGTTGTCAATACTGAGTGAGATTCTGGGTTTCCGCATGCGCCTTATGGGATGGGACTTTTTAACCATAGTTGAAACGCACAGTGGAACGCATAGATGCGTAATCAGGTGATTCACCAAGTTCCGCTCATGCGCAGTACAGCAGAAGGACGCCGACGGCGCCATCTTGCTCTGCTGATTTTCGGTACACGCTCCCAGCGACTTGGCCACACAGGTATTTATAAGTTAGAAGATTGTATTATTGATTTAATGTATTGTGATAAGTATAAAAGGGGCACCCTAGCATATCAAACTCCACCCCTGATGAAGTCACTGCTGTGACGACACGCGTTGGGTTTCAGTCAGGACACCGGATCTCATGGTCATAGGGTGATTAGACAAACCTCTTTGATATTTGTGCTTACCTTTCTGGTTTGTGATAATTATTGACACATTAGTAGAGGATATTTTAGATATTCTGTTGTGACGGTTGGGTTTAATTAATTATATATTTTTGCTTAATTAAAAATCATTCTACGCCAGTCTGTGTATTTCATCATACTGCACAATAAGATAGAGCTTTTGTATACCACTATATATATATTGTTTTGACCATGAGAAAGGATTTGTTTTTTTCTGGTGATGTCCTGATGTAGTGGGAGGACTATCATATCCTCTCACCCTCTGGATTGTTTATATACCTATATGGTTTTTTAATTGTTTTTAATCATGTTTGTTATGGTGCTCTTGTTGTTTTGTTTTTCCTTTGGAATCATGTATAAATAAAATTTGATTATACTTCATTTTGGTGGTGTGCGCTATTATGGTGTTTAGCTTGTTTCTTTTTTGGTGTTCATGACATGTTATACGTCTGGTCGGTACGATTACAGTGATATCCATTTTATATAGCGTTTGTTACAGTTTAAGGCATTTATACTATAAAAACTGCTTGTGTCTTGCATATTGTTAGAGCTGTAATATTAAATTTTTTCCGCCAGTGGAGTTATGTGAGGGTTTGTTTGTTTTTGGGCCATAAGCTGACGTTTTTAGTGGTACATCTTTTGGGTACATGTAACGTACATGTAACATATTTAATACATTACAGCACAGGCTGATCTGTGCTGTAATGCATTGTACAGTGTATGAACTGTTAGTGTTAGGCTATGTTCACACAACATTATATTTTATTAAAGGACGGACCCTGATTGTAATGGAATCAGCGTCCGTTCTTTACTGCTGGGGCAGCATTGTATTAAAGTCAATGCAATGCCGCCCACTGTGTTCACACATTGATATTTTAACACCCGTTATGGCTATGTCAATGGGAAAATAGAAAGTCTATACAGCTTAGAAGGAAATAATTGGAAAAAAAAGGACTTGGTTATTAAGGCCAGAATGTGTGATGGGGAAACATTTTTTATAGTTCCACTTCTATGATCAATACCATACTTGCTCATAGGGATCAATGCTGTACATATGTACTGCATTGATTCATGATTCTGCACACGATTGTTATAAGCTGCTGAGGTTTTTTTTGACAGCACCATCAAAATTGTTTACTAACTGCCACAGAGCATCCCTCCATGACCACGGAGGCGGAGGCTTGCGTCCTGAGCCTGCTCTATACAATGTTGATGGCACCGGGACATCATCAACCAGTTAATATTGATTAATTATTTTTAGTATTAAAAATAAGTAATATGACTAATAAAGATGAAAGGAAGTTTTTGAAAATTGTTAAACCTCTTCTATTATTATTATTATTTTTTTTTACAACTTATTCTGACCAATATGTCTTTTTTCACTTTATTCTCATCATACTCACACCATACAAGCAATTACCCCAGCTCTGTACACTTACGGTATACAGACTCTGTGGCTTTGAGGGGGCTATCGACGTAAAAAGAATACTAAGGCAAGTGGGTAGTAAAAAAAAGTTCCAAGCACTCACCCGTAGTAGCAGTCAATTCGGTCTATTTAATAGATGTCTTCACATAATGTGGGGATGGAGAGAGAGAGCAATGCAGGCATGCTCCACTGATGATCACCCTTTCGGGACTCCTCTCTTTTACTGGTCAGTGAGCCACTTGCTTTAGGTTTGCTAAACAAGTAATACAGAGACATTTGGCCCCCCCGCCCCCAATCAACCCTGCAAGATACATTGACTGTGCAACAGTGCAATGGTGTGACTGTATCCGACATATTTAGAAGCATTGAACAACAGAACAACAGAACCACAATGAACAACAGAACCACAATGAATTGCTACATGGTCTGCTAAATCTGCTACTATTATAAGCAGCCTAAACAAGATTTTTAACAAGGAAATAAGTATAGATTGGACAATCAGTAAGTACTGCACTCTAGCAACTACTTAAAGCAAATATACCATTGGGTGCATTGCCCAACAACTCCCCTCTGTGACCAAACAACTCCCCTCTGTGACCAAACAACTCCCCTCTGTGACATGGCTCCATTGATTGTAGATTGGCGACATGCACAGGAACCAGGCCGCGATTCAAAAAAAGGACCGCAGCACCAACATCCTCGCACTTGTGCCAGTCTATTCAAATAAAGGCCTTAAAGCGATGTACCTGATGACACATTCGCTTTAACCCCTTAAGGACCGGGCCAATTTCGATTTTTGCATTTTCGTTTTTTCCTCCTTGTGCTTAAAAGGCCATAGCACTTGCATTTTTCCACCTAGAAACCCACATGAGCCCTTATTTTTTGCACAACTAATTGTACTTTGCAATGGAAGGTAGAAATTTTGCATAAAGTAAACTGGAAAACCAGAAAAAAATAAACGTATGGTGAAATTGAAAAAAAAACAACACATTTTGTTTATTTGGGGGGTATTTGTTTTTACGTCATTCGCCCTGGGGTAAAATTGACTTGTTATGCATGTTCCTCAAGTTGTTACAATTAAAACGATATGTAACATGTATAACTTATATTGTATCTGATGGCCTGTAAAAAATTTAAACCATTGTTAACAAATGTACGTTCCTTAAAATCGCTCCATTCCCAGGCTAATAACGCTTTTATCCTTTGGTCTATGGGGCTGTGTGAGGTGTCATTTTTTGCGCCATGATGTGTTCTCTCTATCGGTACCTTGATTGCGCATATACGACTTTTTGATCGCTTTTTATTACAATTTTTCTGGATTTGATGCGACCAAAAATGCGCAATTTTGCACTTTGGGATTTTTTTGCGCTCACGCCGTTTACTGTGCGAGATCAGGAATGTGATTAATTAATAGTATGGGCGATAACGCACGTGGCGATAGCAAACATGTTTATTTATTTGTTTACTTTTATTTATTACATGGGAAAAGGGGGGTGATTCAGACTTTTATTAAGGGAGGGGGCTCGTTTGCTTTCGGCTGCTGCAGCCAAAAGCATCCAAATGCCGAGCCGAGATCAGCGCCATTTTGGCAGAGACCCCGGCAGGTAACAGACACGGTGATCGTTCCTCCGGGACAATGTCTGCATCTGTTAACTTGATTAGCGGGCACAGCGATCGGACCTTGCCCGCTAATAGCCGCGGCCCCCGGCTACATGCCGCACCCAAAATCGCAGCGTTTCAGAGCGCAGCCGCCGCGTGGCCCCGTTCTGCACTCCCTTACCGACTGCAATGCGTAAATATACTTGTCAGCCATGGGTGCGATGTGCAGCCATTTCTGTCTTTTTGGCTTGTGCATATTTTATGTATTCTGTCCCTTTTTTCATTGTGGCTAGCACTCGTGCTGTGTAAGACCCATGTGATCCAAATTAGCAGGAAGCACCTGTGTACATAAAGGGAGGATCTCCTAGTATTCTCCCATTCTACCTGCAGAGGAATGGAGAGAGGTAAGAGCTTGTTCACACTTGTGTTGCTTGGCGTCCACTTTTTCCGCCGGTGGCGCCTGCGGGGTTCGGGGGGGCCCTTTAGCGTCTGGTCCTGTGGAAATGGGGTTTCAGGGCCATTCCGTGGCCCCCCTTCTCTGCTTGCGCACGTTTTGCGGGATTGTGGTCGCTGACCGGCACAGTGATGTTTTTTGGTTAGGGACTCATGTGTATCAGAAGACCTGCACGTGGTACATGAGGCAATATGGTTTGGCCAAATTATAAACACAGTAAGAGGTGGTCGGCACTATAACCTAGAGCTAAACCTAGAACGGCAGCCAGATGATAATTGGGGAAATGTGCGGTGGTGCTAGTTGTAGGTACAGTCTCTGTAGCACACAAAGAATAGTGAAGAAAAGAAAACTGCACTCACCGGCACTTGTGATAACTTCTTTTTTATTGCTTAAGTGCGGACATCATGGAGCAGACGCCAGCTGGGTGCGGGTAACAGGCTTGTTTCGCGCGTAGCGCTTCAACGGGGAGGGTCCGTTGAAGCGCTACGCGCGAAACAAGCCTGTTACCCGCACCCAGCTGGCGTCTGCTCCATGATGTCCGCACTTAAGCAATAAAAAAGAAGTTATCACAAGTGCCGGTGAGTGCAGTTTTCTTTTCTTCACTATTCTTTTTGGCCAAATTATATACTAACTTCTGATGTTGGTTTTCAATGTAGCTGAATAAGCTTTCGTGTCAGCCATGGGTGCGATGTGCAGCCATTTCTGTCTTTTTGGCTTGTGCATATAATGCGTAAATATACGCCTGCGGTCGTTAAGGGGTTAAGGACGGAGCCAATTTTCGTTTTTGCTCCTTCTTTTGTTTAAAAAGCAATAGCGCTTGCATTATTTCACCTACAGACCCACATGAGCCCTTATTTTTTGTGACACTACATTAATTGTACTTTGGGTTAACTGACTTAATTTTTCCATTAAATATGCTGCACAACCGGGAAAAAAATTGTGCAATGAAATAAAAAAAAAGGGCAATTTGTTTTATTTGGAGTGTTTTTCTCTAGACACTGTTCTCCCCATGGTAAAACTAACATGTTATTTATGTTCCTCAAGGCGGTACGATTACATTGATATGTAACTTGTGTAACTTTTATTTTATTTGTTGGCTTTTAAAAAATTAAAACCTTTAAAAAAAAAATAAACGTTTTTCAAATTGCTCTATTCCCAGGCTTACAGCGCTTTTATCCTTTGGTCTATGAGGCTGTGTGAGTAATCTGTACTTTGTATCGGTAGCTTAATTGCATATATGCGACTTTTTGATCACTTTTTATTACAATTTTTCTGGATTTTATGTGACAAAAAATCAGCAATTTTGCTTTTCTGTTTTTGCTCTTACCCAATTTACCGTGCAAGATCAGGAATGTAATAATTTAATAGGTCGGGCAATCACGCATGGCGATACTAAATGTCTATGTTTTTTATTTATTAAATAGGAAAAGGCGGGTGATTCAGACATTAATTAGGGGAGGGGAATTTTTATTGATATAAAAACTTTTATTATTACTGCAGTGATCTCTCATAGAGATCACTGCAGTGTACTTATAATACACTGATCCATGAAATCAGTGATAGATTGCTTAGGGCTGCTGGAGCCAGAAGCAATCTATTACTGAGCTGGGATCAGCATCAGTCAGAAGGGATCGCGGAGGGGAGTCTCCCCCACTAGACACCAGAGATGGGCTGTATCGCTAGTTAGAGCTTTGACAGCTGCATCTAACTAGCTAATTAGCTGTCGCGGCGAACAGCCGTGGCTGCTAATGCCGCTCGGTCCCTGGCTGTACATAACAGGGCGGAGAGGGCCAGCGCCGTGAGCCCTCTCTACATCTCCTTAACGGCGGCATGACGAGTATATTCATCATGCGTTGTTAAGGGTTTAAGGGACTTTTATGACATTTAGCCTATACACACCACAAGGGCCCTGTGGGTTTGATGTCCCTACTTTTTAATCATTTTACAGTACTTGTATACTGTTTTTTTTTTTAGTATTCATGACATGCGGGAACAATATTACTTATTTTAATAGATTAGACAATTCCGCATGCTACAATATTAAATAGATAATTTTTATATTTTTTTTATATTTTTATTTGTATATTGGGAAAGGGGGTAATATAAATCTTTATTTGGGCATTTTTATTAGGTTTTTTTTTATATGTTTTAAAACTTTTTATTTATTTATTTTTACACATTTTATATTACATATATAAGTCCCTTAGGGGACTTATATATGTAATGCTTTGATTGCATTTATCAGTATTATCGTCGATCTGTGAATAGAGCCTGCCTGAGAGCAGACTATATGCACAGATTGGAGTTAAGTGGCTTACCCCCGCCTGCCAGTACAAGTGACCGCAGCTGCCTGTCATTATCTCCGGCACCGGCCACACTGATGTGTGCAGGACCGCTTGCATTGGAGCGGTTCCACACATTTAAAGCCCCTTCACTGCAGGAATGTAAATGTATACAGATTGGGGATGAGAAGGGGTTAAAAAGTTAAAGTTGTCCCGCTAATATTAAACCCCCATATCACTATGTCACCCCAAAAAAAGTGTTAATGGCTCTTAGAAGGCAATGAAGAAAACATTTTTAAATTGCTTAATTGCTAAAGGCTAGAATGATCCGCTTACTTAGGTGTTAAAGAACGTGCATCAAGAAAGAAACGTAAGAAAAAACTCTTCTACCTAGGATGAGTTATATAAAGCGCAGACGTCAATACATTATCTATAATAATCTGTGGAGATAATCATTACACTATCAGAAGAATCGTCTAGTACTCCTTTACATGAGAACCTCTAGATCAAATTACATAGGAGGGCTTACATACAGGGGCCAATGCCCATGCAAAAAGGACAGTATGCAGATGTGGCCCTTGGTTACATTTAACCCCTTAAGGACTGAGGGAATTTTCATTTTTGCACTTTTTCCTCCTCTTGTTTAAAGGGCCATAGCGTTTGCATTTTATCACCTACAGACCCTACAGAGTCCTTATTTTTTGTGACACCAAATTTTTCTGGATGTAATGTGACCAAAAATCAGCAATTTAGCACTTTTGCTGGTTTTTGCCCTTATGTCGTTTACCGTACAAGATCAGGAATGTGATAATTTATTAGTTTGGGTAATTCCTCACATGGCAATAGCATACATGTTTTGTTTTTTGTTTTTTTTAATTTAAAAAAATAGGAAAAGGGTGGGTTTTTTATATAATTGAAAATATATTTTTTTACACTAAATAATAATAATAATTTTTGTTTATATAGCGCCAAAAGATTCCGCAGCACTTTACAATTCTGGGGTACATACATTGACAAAAATCAAACAATACAGAGATATACATATAATTATCCATACATGAGGAGTGAGGTCCCTTATTTGAAGTTCCCCTAGGGGACTTCTCTGAGCAATACACTGATTGCTCATAGAGATCAATGCATTACATAGGTATGTACTGCATTGATCCGTTATCTCGTGGTTTGATTTCTTCAGCATGCTGCAGACAGGCTGAAGCAATTTTCTGATGTCAGGCAGCCTAGGCCTTAGGCTGGACTGACATCACTGCGGGGGGCCGATCTGGCCACTGGATCACCAATGCAGATATGTCATAGCTATTTAAAAGCACTTTCAGTTTTGACAGCGTCATTTAAATGGTTAAATAGTCGACAAAGCCAATTAGACTGTGTCAGCTAAAAGCCGCTGCCAGGAGTGGCACAGTGCAAAGAGGGCTCATGTCGAGAGCTCTCTCTGACCCTCTTAGGGATGCCATGATGTACCAGGTACGTCATGGGTCCTTAAGGGGGGAAAACTCGTGGCCCCTCCATCTATTGCAAAACTAAAAATTAACAAAATATACTCGACTCAGTCGGGAGTTACAAATACAATATACTCCCAATCCCTCAGGCTAAAAGCCTGGGGACAAACGCCCCCTAATGGGACCCAACTAAAATATAACCTTTAATCTTATATACGAATAAAACTGTCTATCAACTGGTAGGAAAAAGTATTAAAAACACAACAGTTGACTGAGGACCTACTGATTATATCAGGCCACATATAAGGAGGAGGAGACCATTGGAGGGTTGATAGCAATTCTTCCTGAGGATGCTGCAGATGCAGTGAAACATGTTGAAGGGGCTATAGGCAGATTTTTAAAAGCAACAGCACACTGCTCCACCATATTCAGTGACCTAGACCTGGTTTGGTTCTACTGCATATGGTTTATTTCGTAGCAGTTCGACTGTTGTGTTTTTAATACTTTTTTTCCACACAGTTTTATTCATATATAAGATTAAAGGTTATATTTTAGTTGGGTCCCATTAAAGGGGGCGTTTGTCCCCAGGCGTGTTGCCTGAGGGATTGGGAGTATAAAACTAAAAATTCCCATCATACCTGAACAGCCTAACCTAGAGGGCTGCAGTTTGACACTCCTGGTCTAAAGATATAAAAATTGTGGGGGAGAAGGTTGTGACCCTCTAAAAAAGTGTGTTCGAGACCCGGTTGTGACCTTCAAAAAAATTGTGTGCGAGAGCTGGTTGTGACCCTCTAAGAAATTTAGATTAAGAGCCTGGTTTGACCCTCTAAAAAATTGTGGCTGATGGTGAGGCATGCAAGGTGGGAGTCAGTGGTGTGACCTGCAATTGCTTATTGAGGAGCATGGCCTTCATCCTAGCTATCTGGGTATTTTGCTAACATGTGCCTGGGCGCGGCAGTACGTTCTGAATCCCCTATGGAGTTATGAAGAGTGCGATCAGTGTATGCAATCTAATATATGTATGTAAAAGTCTCCCAGGGGGACTTAAAATGTAAAAAACAAAAAAGTAAAAATGCTTTTAAAAATACCCCAAAGCCCCTCCCACAATAAAAGTTAAAACCACCCCCCATCCAATTATACAAATAAAACAGTGTAAAAATTAAAAAATAATAATAAAAAATTGACATGTAATACATTATAGCATGTGTAACTGTACAATCTATTAAAATATCACAATAGTGACCCTATGCAGTGAACGGTGTATATGAAAAAAGGGGAACAAACTCTCAGGATTGCTGATTTTTTGTGTATATACATATATATATATATATATATATATATATATATATATATATATATATATATTGTATATTATAAAAAGCGATCAAAATGTCCCATCTACACAAATATGGTAATAATAAAAACTAAAGATCATGGCACAAAAATGACACCACATACAGCCCCGTAGGTGAAAAATAAAAACGTTATAAGAGTCACAATGGGGCCATTTTAATAATTATTTGCAAAAAAAAATTTTTTTCGTAAAAAATAAAAATGAATAAATGTTAGAAAAGCCACATAAACCTGCATCCTGGTTTTCGGACAGACCTATAGAATAAAAATATCTAGTCATCTTATTGTAAAGTGCATTATGTAGACACGGAAACCACCCAAAAGTTACCAAATTGCATGTTTTTTCCCAATTTCACCCCATAAATAATATTTTGGGGGTTTTGTCATACATTTTAAGGATAGATTGAAAGGCGCTTTTACAAAAGACACCTATTCCTAAAAAAACAAGCCCTTACGTGGCCCTGTACTGTAGATGTAAAAATAAAAGTGCTATAGTTCTTAGAAGGTGAGGAGGAAGAAACTTAAATGCAAAAATGAAAATCGGTGCGGTCATTAAGGTGATTTTGGGCTACGGGGTCATGAAGGGGTTAAACATAGAGAACGTAAAATAAAGAGAATATATTGAAAAACTACGATCAAAACCTCTGCTGATTTCTTTAAAAAAAAATATTTCGTTGCAGGTACGCTTCAAGGAAGCAACGTAAGAAAAATTCAGGATAGACGTCAGTACATTATCTATAGTAATCTGTACAGATAATCATTAAAGCACGAGAAGAAATACATATAATACAACTTAAAGATTCCAGCAAGGAAATCATAAAAAAAGGGGATTACCTCCTATTGGGGAATATGCATACCTTCCACATATGTGGATCCACAAAAGGAAATTTATCTTCACACTCTGAATTACATGGAAAACATGAGTATGGGTATTATAATGGGGGGGGGGTCCCATAGTGGAGTGCCAAATATATTATTTCCTCATCCTTATAAAGCATGATAATTTTATACACGTAATACACATCTTCCCTAATATCATCGGTATACCATCGGAAGCCAATGAATCTGGAGGAAACCATGCGAAAACAGGTCAAAACATGACCAAAGTGAAAACCAACCACCTTAAAGTCAGTCAGCTGAGTGCAAAGTAGGAGCACCAAAGACTTTAGGAAGCCCTCACTAAATATGTTGGAAAATCTCAAAAAAGGCAGCGTGGCTACTCTCTGCCTGGTGCTGAATCCAGAAAAATTCAATATATGCACATGATAAACCTGTTGGGAAAATTCAAAACACCCTAAAAAAAGGGGGGGGGGCTACAAAAAGTGTCAGTGCATATACTGTAGAGTTATAGTGCTGATTTGTTGTGTGCCAACCCTGTCTCCATGTTGCAGTAAAGTCAGGAGCTGCTCTCTTCTGCATTTGTATCGAAGGCATTGCCCTCCCCCTCCCCATGAATGTACCATACAGCCCCATAAATCTTAATAAAGGCAATGGACTCCATTGAGAAAGTGCTCTTGCTTTATAGACGGGATAAACAGGTGGCACAGATGAGAGGTAGAATTAATTTCAAGTTGGTTATCAAAGGTTCAAACCAATAGTAAGCCTAGTAGGGTGTTGAAAGTCAGCACCCTGCCAATAACACACATAAAAAGAGCACATGTACAGACACGAGCGTGCCTTAAGATTAACCAACACAACACAAGTATAATCCCCATGTACGTCATATATAAATAGATAAGGCTTCATACGGCATAATCTCCCATTATTAAGCTCTTTATAGCTATAGATTATAGTGATAAATGCTTGTACTTAGTCCATGCTACAGTCTAGGGAAAGTTTCTTCTTCGATAGCTTTTTCTGTTGAGCGCAACACTCATGGAGGGACTGGCCGAGGGCTGTTAAAAAATCACTACGGCAGTGGGTGAGGGGAAATTGAAAAAACAAATCTGCTTACCACTCCCCAAGCCCGCGCTGAACCGCAAAACAGAGCTCCTGGTCCATGTCATGGGCTGGTGGGATTTAGCCTGCTCGGCTAATCAGTGACTGCATATTTTACTTATTTATATATTTTATGTGACATCAAGGCAGGAGTCAAGTAGCCAACAGCTTCAGGTTACACCACTGGCTATACTCATAGGCTAGGTTCACACCTTTTTCGCCCATTTGACGGCCATTTGTTTGGACAACCGTCATTTTGAGGTCAAACGATGTCCGTTATTTCCAAATAACAGACGTTATTTGGCCTCAAGATGATGGAAATCCCAAAAGACGTCTGTCAAACGGGCAAAAAAAGATTGTGTGTGGACCTAGTCATAGACATGCACGCTCAACAGAACCAATTGTGCAAGTTGCTAGGTTAGGCAGGACTCATAGCAGTCATCTGAATGAGTGCCCATCCAACAGCTATCATGTTGGACTTTAGGGACCAAAAGGAGTTTTTTTTTAACCCCTGCCTAGTACATCAAGAGAACATAACCCACCCCTGCCACGGTATACCCATAATAGGTGCTCCTCCTCCTGCCAAAACAATAGACTTCTGGAGTCAAATGCTGCTTACAAGGATGAACGTGGCCTCTAATTTCCCTGTCTGTCCTTGTATTCTGTGACATGAAACTGTGGAGAGTTAGGGTAGAATTTCTTAGTATTTTTTATGACATGATGGAATGGCTACCTTTAGTTGGGTGAGGAACCTTAACCCACCAACCGCATCAACCTAACCTCCAGTAAGGTGGGGAATAGGAGTACAGGTCAGGCCAGATAGGTACTGGTAGTTGGAGACGTAATTATTAGGGGGACAGACAGGGCAATCTGTCACAAAGACCAGGATCTTCCAACAGTGTGTTGCCTACCTAGCACCCATGTTCGTCACATTGCTGATCGGGTTGACAAATTACTGGGAGGGGCTGGGGATGACCCAGTGGTCATGGTGCACATTGGCACCAATGATAAAGTTAGAACATAGTTTTGCCTCTTTATAAATCACTGGTCAGACCACATATGGAATACTGTGTATAGATTTGGGCACCGGTATATAAGAAGGACACAGCAGAACTGGAGCGGGTGCAGAGGAGGGCGAAAAAGGTCATTAAGGGAATAGGAGGGTTACAGGACCAAGACAGGTTATCAAGCTTGGGGTTATTTACACTAGAAAAAAGACGTCTTACGGGAGATCTGATCACAATGTACAAATATATGAATGGACAGTACAGAGATCTTTCTAGTGATCTCCTTACTCCTAGGTCTTTAACCATGACAAGGGGGCATCCTCTACGTCTAGAGGAAAGAAGTTTTCACCATCAACATAGACACAGATTCTTTACTGTAAGAGCAGTGAGACTATGGAACTCTCTATATTCTTTACTGTAAGAGCAGTGAGACTATGGAACTCTATATTCTTTACTGTAGGAGCAGTGAGACTATGGAACTCTCTATATTCTTTACTGTAAGAGCAGTGAGACTGTGGAACTCTCTGACACATGATGTTGTCATGGCTGATTCATTAAATACGTTCAAGGGAGGCCTGGATGCTTTTCTTGAAAAATACGATATTACAAGTTATGGACATTAGATTTCATGTGATAGGACGTTAGTCCAGGGATTTGTGCTGATTGCCATTGAAGTCGGGAAGGAATTTTCTCCCTGTAATGGGGCATGAGGGTTTTTGCCTTCAGCACAGTAGGTTTCTGTAGTTTGAACCTGATGGAATCTTGTCTTTTTTCAACCTTATTAACTATGTAATCAAAACCCATGCTGAAGTCCTACCTAGACATTTGACATTTATTTCCTTTTTGAAGACCAACTGAGGAGAACCTCTGGTCATCCATCCATCATCCATTAATATGACCTACCAGCGCTCTGAATCGGTTTTCTAAGAACACGAACAATCGCCCTTCATAGATTCCTATCAATGTCACATTTTCCTTTCTACCTTTTTGATCTCCTTTTACAACAACCGTGAGATAAGTCCTCAGACCTGTGACGCACATACATGTTATAGAAATAAACACATGCTTCTATACCTAACCATGCATGAAATAAACCAATAAACGCTGTAAATCAGTCAGCTCTTTACAGGGGGCAAAGGTTAGAAGTCTGATGACAATGTGCTACCTCCGGGAGGGTCAACAATGACACGCGAAGATCAATGCAGCTAATATATAACAAGACAATATAAAGGCATGTAAAAGCATAACTTATATTGTCTCAATAGGTTGAGTACTAATACATAGCAATGAACAGCAAGCCAACCTTCCAAGGTCACAAACAGGTCCTCATTGCCCTCCACATATAGACCTTTATTGGTCAGGGTCTTGACAGATCTTGGCCTAGTCCTGTTGGCTGGTTACAAACATGACATGGTACTGACTCCAGAACTGTTAAGGTAGTAAATAGTACTGGTACTTACCAGTACATTGTGATATCTGTGCACTGTATGGGGCTATTATCTAGGCCACATGCTTCTCTTATGAGGGAAAAAGTTCACATGTTTTGTGCAGGGTCCTCCGCCAGTCTTGATGGTCTCAGCCCGTTAAAAAAAAAAAAAAAAAAAAAGGAATTTTAGCAAAACTGTACACTCAGAATCCTAAACAAACACACTTGAGGGGTTAATAACTATATGCTATATTTTATGCTTCCTGACCTAAATATATTTGGGTAATTGCTTTGCATTACAACAACTAGATCTCCATACTATTGCACACTTACATAGTAGTACTAGTGGTAGGAAGATAATAGACACGAGCCAGCGTTTACCTTAAAGGGGTTGGCCAGGGACAAAAATTTTCTTTTATAAATGCCCTTGGATGCTACCAAATGAAAAAATATACTATACAGTGGTACCTCGGTTCTCAAACTTAATTGGTTCCGGAAGGCAGTTTGAAAACCGAGCAGTGTCTTCCCATAGGAAATAATGTAAATGTGATTAATTGGTTCCAGCAGCCACCAATAATTACCTACAATACTCATTTATTACACTGATAAGTGCTCAGTATAATCACTACAGTACAGAACAGCACTACTGTACAGGACATTAAACATAAGAAATGTTCATTAGAACCAGCAATTATAGTACAGTAGTCACCAACTCCTCACCCATCCTTTACTGTATAGCGTCCCCCCCCCCCATCCCAGCACTGTAATGTATGGGAGATGGTGGTGCACTGCCTGTACTACTACTGCACTGTATATGCGCTCCAGCAGTCTTATACAGCACTGTACTGTATGTGAAGCCTCACCACTGCTTAACTCGCCAGGTACAACCCACCATCCACGCTCGCAAAAACATTCGAAAAACGTTCGAAAACCGAGCAAAGTTTGAATTCCAAACACTACTTCTGGGTAAATTTTTGTTCGAATACCAAGCAGTTCGAGTTCCAAAGCGTTTGAAAACCGAGGTATTACTGTACTGCCCTTCTCCAATGCCCCAACACTGCCGTCCTCATTAGAGATGATCGAACAGGGCCAAGGTTCAGGTTCGTACGAACCCGAACCATTGGCATTTGGCTGTATCCTTGTTTTCCAGGGAGTACTCGGGCTGTCTCAATCTTCGCTACGGAACGGGAAGGCAGCGCGAGTCAAATGCCTATGGTTTGCGTTCGTACGAACCTGAACCTCGGCCCTGTTCGCTCATCTCTAGTCCTGATGACCTGCGAACACCCTCTTTAAGGTCCCCATATACATTTAGCTGTAATGTGTATAGGCCTTTCCGACTCTCCCTTAAAAATAAATCAGAGATGTATAAGAAAGAAAAAAGTTCTGATGCTGAAAAGCGTTAGCATTTTACACGCAATGCATCTCTGGTAATTAGATGGGCATCTCCAGATGACACTAGGTCCGGAACATACTGGCAAACAGCCTTCTCCCTACTGTTTACATTTTCACAATTTCAGCCCAACAGTTCAATTAATAATAATTAGAAATGAGTGATCTTTTAAAAGTTCCGTTAGGCAGGTTCACTGAACTTTGAAGAAAAGTTTGGGTTCGTCCAAACCGAACCCTAAATGAACCACACTAAAACAGCCAAACGATAGCAGGCATTATGATGTTTTAGTGCGGTTCAGCAAGTTTGCCCACCAATACATACCTGTATTGTCTTTCCTGGTGTCCTCCACTGATCGCAGCCACCTCCACTTCCTGACTAAGATAAGAGTGACAGTCAGTTTAGCCGATCACCAGCCATGGTCTTAGTCAGTCAGTGATTGGCTCAGCAGGCTGTCACTCTTGTCTCATTAATTGGCTGAGCGGGCTGTTACTCTCCTCTCTGGATTGATAGCCCACTAGCCAATCTCTGGCGCTATCACGTCTCATTCAGTGATTGGCTGAGCGAGCCGGAGGCACCTATGATAAGCGAGGGATAGGTAAGCAAAAGCTTTTTGTTTGTTTTTTAATGTCTATTACAACGTGCAGTTGCCATCTTTACAAACTCGTTTTGAATTTTGCAAAAAGTTAAGTTCTGTAAATAACCAAACTTTTTGCAAAGTTCGGAACGAATCTCGGTTCACGTTCAAGTTCAGTTCTCTCATCTCGAATAATGATGTTTAATTTATAAATTACCAACCAGCGTTTTGATGTAGAGTCTGGCAGCCGGCAGCTATTAAATGTACAGGTACGTAATACTGTCAGAAAACCTGGCCCCACGGTTTGAGTACTGAACATAGTAGCAAGGATATATTTTTTATATATATATATATATATATATATATTTATTTTTTTTTTTCAGTTTAAGGAGACCATATATGTAATGTGTTGAATAAAAATGCAGTTACAGATATATAGTCTAACAAATCACCAACAATACTAGAAGAGATGTCATTTATACACTTGACCCACATTTTTTTTCCCTAATTCAATGTCCCCCAACCGGTAGCCCTCCAACGGATTTAGCTGGTGCTGAGCCACAGGTTGGAGACCAGTGATCGACCCAGTGGGGTTTCCCTTTGTTTGCAACTTTAGAGACACAATATTCATATTGAAGAGTTCCTTTAATATTTGACTATGGCAAAGACTGAAGGACAGTAGTTTATGACAACAGGCCGGTCATTAATGTGACCGCCCATCCACAATCCTCCCTCTTTAAACTTTGGTCCAGCTGAAATGGAATCAGAAAGAGCCCTGGGGAAAAGGAGAAGAAAGAATTCAACCATTCTTAAAATAGGATTTATTGATATACAATGACACATAATATACTCAGTAATACAAATACATAAATCTCATTGCGTAATAAAAGTATAATTTAATAAATATATAATGCAACTTTTCAACAAGTTATACGTCATCAGTATATATACTGTATACGAAGATATATGACCCACTTGAGATTAAAGGGCTGTAAACAATTTAATATTTTATTTATATATATCGACATTTCAGTTCCTGCTCTTTTTTTTATTGTATATTTTAGTCACATTTATATTTTTTTGTTCTTGAGCGGCAAGATTCGGGTTAAAAGAGATGCAGTTTGCTCTTTCTGGATATATAGTAAGCATATCACTGGGAGTGATACCTGATCGCTTCATAGTCCCGTCAACAACCATGAAGACAAGAATAGGTACTGACCATCCCCTTGGACGTGGGCCAGTATGAGCATGGCTCTTTGATATGCATGACCTTTATTACACTACTATTATCATTATTATTAACATTATTATTATTATTACTTGAGTCAAAGAACATTTAAGATTCAATATCAAAGCACATTGTGAAAACCAAAGTGATGCGTTTCAAGCTGTGGTTGTTCAAGTCATATGAAAACGTGTCAGATTGGATTTTTGATTTTTTTTTTCAAAGCATCTCAGGGTTTAAAATAAAAGGGATGTAAACTTTTTGTGCCATATTTGAAGACTTAAGGCTGGATAGTAAATAGTGTCAACGCTTCATCCATAGTGAATGGGGATACCTGACCATCCTCTCTTCTACAATTGTGGAAAATGGGAAGACAAGAATGGGTACGACGGACCATTTCTCTGGAGCTGGGCTTTATAATATGCGTGCCCTTTATTGTACTACTATATGTTGTATGTTTTGAGGTTGGGTCAAACCAAAAATAGCCCATTAAAATCCAATATCAAGCCACGAATGTAGTGAAAACCCAATATGTTTCAAGCTGTGGTTGTTTTGCTCAAATGACTTGGACTTCACTATTTTTGTTCTCAAAAGGCTCTGATGCTGAGGAGGTGCATATGAGAAGGGATGTGAGCTGTCTGTGCCATTTTATGTGAACCCTTCATCTATAATAAATAGTGGATGGACACCTGACCAGTTCATTCTCCCTGCCATGACTATGGAGAAGAATGGGTATTGACCATCCTTGTGGAGCTGGCCTCTATGGTTTGAGTGACCTTTCGTATATCAGTACTTTTTGTCTTCAGGTTGAGTCTAACATAACAGTCTAAACATAGAAAACAACAGCTAAGAAAGCGGGATTGCTTCATTCCAAATGTCTCATCAACCCTCCTGAGATCCTGAATCAATTTTTTGGGGAAAACAAAGATCAGACTTTCATTGCATACGATATGGTAAGTTCATATAAAGTCCAATA